>NW_022992074.1:0-127709 GCF_902827175.1 Gymnodraco acuticeps
GAGAGACGAGAGAGAGAGAGAGAGAGAGAGAGAGAGAGAGATATATATTAGGATGCAGGACAGAAAGTTATTGTGAACATGACAATCCTGCTGCTGTGGAAGAGTCGAGAAGTTTTATAAGAAAACTTCAGCAGAGAGACCGAGCAGCTCAGGAGGAACTGTCAGGAGTGTGAGGAGTGTGTGTGCAGGTGTGAGTGTGTGAGAAACGGTGTGAGAGCACTTCCTGTCTGAGCAGCTCTGAGAGCAGAGAGAGAAACGTCTCGAATCGCTCAGCAAAACAAACTGACATTAAAGGAAACGCTTGAATCATTCTTCACTCGTTGAGCACTTCCTTATCACCTGACTTAACAAGTGTATTCATCAGGTGTCATCATACATCCACACAATTAGAAACAACAGCGTCTTTAAAGCTATATATTACAACAGCCGAGCCTTTGGAGTCAGACGCTGAGGTCCACTACATCTGGATTCGGCTCAGTACTGGAAAGATAATAATGGACTTCAGCCAAAGGTTCCCAACCTGAGGCTTGTGACCCACACAAAGTGTCATTACATCCATTAGAGAAGTTACGAAAAAGAAAAAAAACAAGAAACCAGAAAGAAAAACAAAATGTCTGCCTTTTGTTTCACGAGTAACTGCAAAAGTTCACTTTTTTGCTCTTACGGGAAAAATAAACAAATAATTTTTTAATAAATGAGTCACAAACTGTGCACACCACATGACGAGGGTCCACAACGTTTATTGTTTTATTATTGGCAAAGCCAAAACTGATCCCTGAGCAGTCACACACACACTGATAATAATATTTATATCTTATATATGATGCTCGCTCTATTACCCGCTCAGCTCAGAAATCACAACCCCAGTCCCACTAAGGCCGTAATCATTTAAAAGCACGTTTTATTCCCGACACGTTTAGATGGAGTGTGTGAGTGAGAGCGCTTCCTTCACACAGCCTACAGATGACGTCACTAAAGGATCCTCATCAGTACAAAACTAACCGTTTGATTAGAAGCGGCCGACACTAAATCTGTTCTTCAAATCGCTCAGTATGTTAGACTCCAGACGATCAGAAACCATCTCACTTGGTCAGGAATCGACGTTGTTTCTTTTGCACTGATGGACCGTATTGTCTTAAATACGACGGGTCACGTTTCTCATTTGACTCTGGAGTAATGTTCTAATGTTTACATCTCAGAAAAACAGAAGCAATATTTCCAAAACAAAATGCCTTTGCATGTGTGTTTTACATTTGATTTGCTACGGCTGAAACTTGTATTGCTATGTAAAATCTATACATGTTAAAGACCAGGTGTATCTTCCAGCTTTCACTCGTCAGCCATGTCTGTAGTTAAGCGCAACATAATGTATTATTCCTAACATTAAAACAGTTTTACAATTGACTTTGAGGCCATACATTTCCAGCAGCAGCCACATATTTAGTTAGTGTCAAAACTGACTTTTTTTATCCGCTTTAATAACTAATGGTACGTTACAGAGCGCGTGGTGCCATGCCGACTTCACGAGGTTACACTTTGCAGCCGTTTTAGCTAAACTATACAGATAAATATAACAAACAACATTTTAAATAATCTACGCAGAAGTTAAATGTCCTAATTCGTTTTCTACTCTGTTAATAACACAATCCAACACAGTCATATGTTTTTGAAGTTGTCAGATTTGACTTTAAACAGAAAGATTATATATAAAGGAACACATGCTAAGAGTTCATTTGGAGAGATGTTCATTATTACCATTGTAATAAGAAGGATTGTTCTATTTTAGGAGCTGCAGTTGTGATATAATAATATGTAACTCTCCTCAGAGCTTTGTGTGTGTTTGGTCCGTTACACTGCCTGCTTTATTTCTTCTGCTTGGTTCATTATTTAATTCCTACCTCGATCAATATTGTATGAAAATGCCCAATTTTGAATGAATAAAAGTTGGTTTTTACAAGTGTGTGGTTTTAACACTTTGAAGTCATATCATCAGAAGACGTTTGTGTTCAGACTTGTTGCGGTTTAGTTATCTTCCTGGTTTGGAGTCACGATGAAACAAACTACAGATTTGAAACCACGACTAACGTTTATCTTCAGGATGTTTTACTGACCTCAATTGGACCACCTGGTTAAATAAAGGTTTGAAATGAAATGAAAATGTACTCTTCCCCAGCTGCAGTCTGGAATCGGTCCGAGCCATTTGTCTGGATCCTCAACATTCAGAGTTCACAAAAAGACAAACTAAATGAATACATCGGATACAAATGTAGAATTTGGAAATTACTATATTTGTTTTATTAAGTGGAAACCAGCTATTTAACAACCATTGTGTCGTCTAGTTATTTATTTGTGTTGATGTAACTGAGGAGTTATATCAAATTCATTAGAGAAAGTTCATTTAATAATAGAAGCTATTATTGAAAATTGAGAGAATTTCTTTTTTCTAATT
The DNA here is from genome assembly GCF_902827175.1 of Gymnodraco acuticeps. Classification (NCBI taxonomy): domain Eukaryota; kingdom Metazoa; phylum Chordata; class Actinopteri; order Perciformes; family Bathydraconidae; genus Gymnodraco; species Gymnodraco acuticeps. The sequence goes on from NW_022992074.1 coordinate 2,450, forward strand.
AAGGATTTTGTCTGAAGATTTGTTCAGTTGCTCTTTAGGGTGGGTCCTGAAACAGACCTACAAATCTTAATTGGATAACCTCCAAAAAATCTGAAATATAAAAGAAAAAAATACATTTGGTCCAGACCTACTGCCCAGGCAGACTTGCTGGGCATTTAAACAGTCCTTCGGCGCCACTCGATGACCTAGCATACTTGAAATAGTGGCTCTGCAGCAGGTATACTCGACATTGAGAAACGGCCATGCACTAGACACGCTCAATTAAAAAAATGTATGACATTACTTGTGTTGTGTTTTGGCTTTCTATAAATAATCCTTGACTCTTTTCACGTGTGATGTGAAAACCTCAGATGAAACTAGTAAGTGGACATTGAGTCAAACTAAAGAACTCTACATATTTCCTGATTCAGAAAGTGCACCAAATGCAGGATTACAGAGGACACAAAGAGCAGCTATAAACGTATATATATATATATTTTATTACTGGCAGTCAGTGGGGTTTACTCCATGGAGGAGCTCACCTGTCCCGAGGCGGAGACGCTCAGCTGAGCAGTTTCAGGTCAGGGAGAGTAAATCTGCAGCAGACTTCTTCAGTGTGATAATCTCCTTACAACCCGCTGAACACTGAGAGCAGCTTCAGCGTACAGGAAGTACTGCAGGAGGAGTAGCAATACTTGGAGAGGGTCCAGCGTGACGGACAGATGTTGAGGATGAGCTCAGAAAGATCTCACTTCATTGTGATGATGCAGAGGAAGATACATTTCAGCAGGAACTAATTAAGAGAATACAACAATCCCTTAAATGCAGATTGCTTTGAAACATAATGAGGAGAGAGAGCATTGGCAATGTCCTGAGTACATTGGTTTACAGTGTAATAGTGTTGTATAAAATAAGTACCAATAAGGTTCTTATCGCCTCTGACGGCTACTAAAACACAGAAGAAGAAAACGAGACATGGTGAACAAGGGAGTAATAATTAGACCTACTAAAACTAGGTTATTAAAACAGTACAGTAAAGACTTCATATGTTTTGCAGAATATGTTCAGTTTACACCACTTTTCCCCAGTGCAGAGTCCAGTAATTACTGTTGAGTTTTCCACGGTATTTTTTGTCGCCTTGACGATTAAAATCCAAGTCAGAGATCTCCAACACTGCAACTCACAGCAGAACAATCTGATGTTCTGATTTACTGCTGTATATGTTGGAGTGGTTTATCAGATTCTAGTTGTACTTACTTCTTTGTATAAACTTAATTCCACTTAATGTGTTAATGTATTCACCATTATACACCAAAGCAAATTCACTGTGTGTGTAAACCAATAAAGCTGTTTCTGACTTAAATACCATTACAGGTAAGAGGAACATGTTATGTATTATATGTTGGGGTGAACTGTCCCTTTTAAAGTGTAATCTATTCCTCAAAATGTCCAATAGTTACTCCTTTGTTCTTCACACTTATGTTTTACTGGTACCTGATACACTGTTAATAGCAGGATGTAAAAAGCACATTATTACCCCCTCAGTTTAGGTAGCACATGAACCGTGTGTGTGTGTGTGTGTGTGTGTGTGTGTGTGTGTGTGTGTGTGTGTGTGTGTGTGTGTGTGTGTGTGTGTGTGTGTGTGTGTGTGTGTGTGTGTGTGTGTGTGTGTGTGTGTGTGTGTGTGTGTGTGTGGTGTGTGTGTGTGTGTGTGGTGTGTGTGTGTGTGGTGTGTGTGTGTGTGTGTGTGTGTGTGTGTGTGTGTGTGTGTGTGTGTGGTGTGTGTTTTCAGTGAATAAAGGTGCTCACAATAGCTGATCAAAGGTTTACAGACAGGGGCCCCTTGTCTCCAGGATTCGGGGCCCCGCGCTCTGCAGAGGACAGTGATGTTATTGTGCAGAGAGACAGAAGCAGAGCCCACCTGACCACGGCTCGACCAATCACAGCGCTCCTCAGGTGTCCTCTGTCCGGGGAGGTTGAAGGTCCTGAATACAGAGCACCTGTTGATGGGAGAGGAGAGAGGTAGTGTGTTTTTGGGAAGTGAAATACTGTAAAGCCTGAGGACCACTGCACAGTTTTGTAAAGAAACTAGAGATAGATGAAGCAGAGTAAGAAGTACATTGGAGAACTTACAAGCAGGGATGGAACATTACTGAAAACATTTACTCAAGAACTGTATTTGAGTTTTGTGAATATAACCATTTTAGTCTTCTACTTCATAAGATACGAAAAATATGATTCACTTTATTTAATGTAACTCTTCAGATTTGCGTTTTTATATATTATCAAACTAAAAGCGATTTTTATTCTCTTGAAGTACAGAAAGTAAAAGTACTTATTCTGCACAACGGCCTATTTTCAGAACAATGTATACATATATATAACAGTGTGATTATTAATTATTTAGTTGCCTTAATGTGCTAAAATAATACATGGTAAGTAACACGATGCAGTATTTCATTTTTGAATATGAATTATTTTCAAAGTGTCACAATCCTAGTTGTCTGTCTTGTCATGATTTGATGTTGAAATTCTGTTCTCCCTGTGTCTTGTCTTCCTTCCTGTGTTTGTCCTCCTGCGTCTGATTGTCTGATTGTGTTCACCTGTTGCCCTTGTGTTTCTGCCTCCCCTGCCCAGCTGTGTCTTGTCCAGTGATTACCCCTCTTTGTATCTAGTCTTGTCTTCCCCTGTGTTCCTTGTTGGTTCATTTTCTTTCCTGTCTCCCTCCATGTTGCTCACGGTCAGTTTTTGCTTTGTTGCTACCATGTGCTATCTGTTTGTTTCATGCCATGATTTGTTCATCAGCTCTTTTTTTTAATTTTAAATAAAGCTCGCTTTTTGTTCCTAGACCTTTTTGCCTTTTTTTTCATAAATGTAACTTAAGTTATCAAATGAATATCAGAGTAAACATATAATACCTGCCTCTGGATTATAGTCGTAATACAAAGGTAGCAGGAGTAGAAGTACTTGAAAACTGCATGTATTTGTTTATAGCAGTTATTTTAAAACAAAACATACACTTACTAATGTTTTTTTTGTATATAGCGCATGGTTGAAAGGAGCAGGGAGAAGAACATCTTATTTTATCTGCCCCTTCTTAAAAACAATTAAATAACCATAACAAAGTAAAATAAAAGCAATATTATTTCAGTCACAGTTGCTTACAAATGCTGAAACATAAAACCAGAACACAATCAAAAGTCAACTTTATACTGTCTAATTACGCTTTCTTTATACATTTTCTTAAACATCACACATTTCTTACAGCCCTTTAAATCATTCGGCAAAGAATTCCACTTTATTTATCAAAAAGGCTACTTGAGTAAATACTTGTTACTATCAACCAATGTTATCAGATATAAGCACATCCTCCGCCCTCTCTCACCGGCAGGAGGAGCCCCCCTCCCCGGACCCTCCCTCCTCCTCCTCCCCGGTGTAAAGTGACGGAGGCGCGCTCCCGTGACGCAGCGCAGCCCCGTGCGCACCGAGGCTGGAGTGGAAGAGGCGCGCTCATCTCGGGAGGACCTACCGCAGAGCACCGGAGACGGGAGGAGATCACCCGGTTAGTCCGACCGCCAGGAGCCTCAGCCGGGGAAACGATGCTCAGAAGGAGCCTCTCCGCCGGCAGCATGACTTAGAAAGCTGCGGGAGATCCACCTGGACACTTTTCAGCCTCCGCTTCCTCTCCGATAAGGAAGATCTCTCTCTTCAGTTTAACCCCAGTTTACAGGTCCGGTTTGACCCCAGCACGATGTGGAGTACCGGGGTCTTGCTGCTCCTCCTGGCCGTGTTTCTAGCCTCCGGAGAACTCCAGCTGGAGACCGAGCCGCGGAGACTCCCTCCTCCGGGAAAGTTGGATTTCGGTTATGTTCCTGCAGGAGTTTACGAGACTCTGGCCCATTACGAACCGGGACCGATAGGCATCCTGTTCCACCTGGTGCAGGCGTTCCTGTATGTGGTGCAGCCCAATGAATTCCCTGAAGGTAAGAAGCATCCTCAATCAGTCAGAGAAACAGAGGGATAAATCCAGGCTGGGATGCGATGGATGCTCACTTTTGGGAACATTATCAGAATCAGAATACCTTTAATCGTCCCACAGAGGGGAAAGGTGTGAAAGCAGGTGATAGTAAACTAAGTATTGCAGTTATTTACGGATTATGTACAATCGTTGACATGTCTAACTAGTAGCCTATAGTATACATCGGTCTAATTGAATTACATGTGATTATAATACAAAATGCATACTATTATCTTTATCTGCATGTGGGATTTAACACAAACATTTTCCGGAGAGTGGAGCATGTTGTTTTTTTTCGGGAATATTAAGGGATGCTCAAATCTATATTTGTACTACCAAGTTGTCACTTTCCACAGCACCAAAACTGAAAGATGTTTGAAAAGAGTTCTCATAAATGGGTCTATTTCTTACGGACGGTATCGGGCTTGTCCTCTGTGTGTAAATGTGTCCTCTCGCGGACTCCACTTGTGCGTCACGTCCCTGCAGCGCGCGTTTTGATTTGCGCGCAGATCTGACAGCGCGCGTTGAGGTGGTGTGTGTGCTCGCGACGCACTTTGTCAGGATAATTACAATTAATGAAGCTCTCACTGACAGCGTGACGTGCTCACTTTTTTCAAGCAATTTTTTTTGCCCGGATGAGTGAATGTTTGTCCCAGACACCCAGTGAATCCTAATTTAATACAATTAGAGCTGACTGCTTGTACACACATGAGGTGTGTGTGTGCTTAATTGCTGGATGCTGAAAAGATGGCCTCTATGCGTCACTGTCTGTGTCCAGATAGGTCGGAACATTTAGCAGATTAGCAGCTCTCTGAGTCACCTTGTTAATTGGGTAATCCCATAAACCCCTGCGCCATATGTTGCTGGCCTTTTAGTTTCCAGTTTGTCACCAGTGGTCTAATCCCAGTGGCAGACCACTGCCCCGCGGAGGGATCTCCATCATAAACCTACCAACTGATGCACGGTGGAGAGTCATGTGGAAACAGTTGGTTTGAATACATTACTTCAGATGCATTTGCATGTCTGTAGTTTTGTCATTCATTAGATTAGAAAGACTGGCGTTCATTATTATGTTTGGGTTCATCAGACTCTAACGTAAGGCCATCTGCTTATTAACAGCAGCCATGCATGCGTGGATACGAGCAGGATAAACAGACAGAGATGTTTCAGGTCGTGTCTCTGGGACTTGCAGTGTTGGTCATTACATTACAGCACATTTAGCAGATGCTCTTGTCTAAAGCAACCTTCAATGGGTGCATTCAACCATGACGGAAAAAACTCAAAATAGCAAGATGCTGCAGGTACTTCGCTTTCAGTGCTACTGAATTTGCTTTAAGTAAGCCAACCCTTAGGTGCTACATTCAGAAGTGTTCAGTGGAAACAGGTGAAGATTTTCAGCAGCAGTCCTGATTGGGTATCCGGTTCCCAACAGGTTTGTTTTTGTTGAGGGGTATCTGTGTCCTTCCCACAGTGGGATTTCTATAACTACATGTTACAGGAAGCCCCTCTGTTGGGAAACATAACTTGGTAGTTATATTCAAATCTATGAGACAAGTGGAGGAAAGGATCTGCACTCCAGTGGTCTGTGACTGGAGGAGGTGCAGATGTCAGAGCCCTGTGGAGGCTGGGTGGGTGTGGGGGCGGGTTCTCCAGTTCAGCCTGTGGTGAACCGTTAGCCTCTTCCAGAAGACATTTGAAGAATGATTCACTGAATCCTTGAGGAAAAAACTGCAAAAATGGTTCTTGTTAACAAGTGTTGTCCATCAAGGAGACACTTCATCAAAACATGGCAGCATCGTCACTTTCTAAAGTATAGTGACAGACAAACAATGGCACTGCAGACAGGTTCTCTTTTTTTAACAGTTCTTCTCGCAATGACATCTGGAATACTGTGATATAAAGACTACAAATCGTCAATAAAGTGCCAGAAAACAGTGGAAAATGCATCAAAATGCATCAAAACATTACAGAGTCCAAGGTGACATCTCAAATTGGACATTACGCTTGGTAGCTGTTTCCCGCCAGAGCACTTACTCTTTTCCTTTAGAAAAACTATCCCGACTCAAGGTCTACTGACTTAAAAAGCTCCAGTAAATTGACTTTTAGTTTACTTTGTCAAGCTGCTGTCAAGGTCAAGAATTAACTTTAATTCAGCACCCTGCAGTAAATCAGATAGGAAGATCAAAATGAACCACAATGCTTTTTACAGCGCCACGGCTTCCACAGATGATATTTTGTGTATTTTCAAATCCTAGCGCACTCCAGCTGGTTTCTCCAAAATTACCTACCCCACCTTTAACATGTAATGTGGTAGAAAGCTTTCGAATATGAAAAAGGGAAACAACTAGTGCTTGGGTATTGTTTCGTTAAAAAAAACATTGAGTCCACAGTTTTTAAAGTTTTGGAGCACCAAAATCTAATTAAGCTCAGAGTTCAAACAGCTTAATACAATATCTCAGAACTAGGGCTGCTCGATTATGGCAAAATAACTAATCTCGATTATTTTGGTCAATAATTGATATCACGATTATTAAAAACGATTATCCATTTACTTTGAAAACATCCATTTTATTGGAAAAAAATATTTGAACAGTATGTTTTTAATAGTTGATTACCCTGAACTTTAAATATAATTCAACTGAAATAACAAATAAAATAAAAATATTCGTTTTATTTCGATGATGTCGTAATAGCGATTAAAATACGATGAATTGAGCAGCCCTTGAACTACCTGTATGAAACACTCAGCCTGATTTTCTTGGTCTTACCCCAGAAACGACTCAGCTGTAATTAGCGACACCCCTTCCTCTTGTCTTGGCTGACATGTATATTGTGAAGCGCCTTTATAATCTGGTGAGTGTTTGATGCAGTGACTGACTGACACGTTCTTTCTCTGCATCAAAGACCCCCCCCCCCCCCCCCCCCCCACTCGTAGGAGGTCTTATTAGCAAAGAAGCAACTCTCGTCTGTCAACGACACCCACACGAGGCGAATGAGCAGTGACACATTCTCGTTTATTCTGCTTTTTGTACCGCAGTGTGGAAGCGCCTCCTCAGAGTCACCCACACTACACAAAAGCTAAATGTCTATAACTAATATAAACAGTCTATGGTAAATACACAGGATGATGCACAGGATCATAATCCCTTACAAACATGATTCACATTACTCTGCTGGTTTTCAACAGGATGTTTAATTGACATTCTTTGCATGGGTGGCCTCTACGTGAATATTAATTACTTTATTTGTGAATGATCAGACATTTACCGAAAGAGCCTCAATGCTAGAGTGGAGGGCTGCAACCAACGGTAGATTTCCTCTTTGATTGATATGCCTTTTCATTTCTCGATTAATCATTTGGTCAATAAAATGGCAAAAGAAAATTACAAAATCAAAGGCAATGTCTTTAAATGTCTCTCAGGCATCGGCTCAGCAATAATTAATGACCATCCTTATTTTCTGCGAGTGAATCTCTTAGGTATAAACTTCTGCTGCCTTCAATTATAAATTCCGAGAAAGGATTGAAATATGTTTTAGTCTGGACTCTCCTTTGGATCCTATCAGTATATCGCCCGAGTAATTCTGGAGATGCTAGTTTGAGTTTACTCTAACTTTGGTTACATAAGGTACAGTTGTTTGCCCTAGTTGAATCACACTGAAGGGAGGAAAGGTATTTTTAAAGACTGAAAGAAACTGTTAATAATGTTCTTATAGTCTTGTGTAAGTCTTCAGATGTATTCCAATCTTAACACCATAGGCAGAGTTTGACATTTGCGCTTGGGGGGGCAAACCTTTTTTACTTACGTCAGTACACAGTCCCAACTATTGCGTGGGGTGCTACGGATACAGTAGCAATAAAGCCAGCGTTCACCTCACTGAGTATGACTTTTCCACATACGAACACAACTCGTCCCATCATGCACGCCTCATGCCCGCCGTACACACACACTCATATGGAAGGGGCAGTCTCTCCCCCCAACAACAGTGCATTACATAACTGTACAACTTATCATAACTGCACATCTTGTACTTATTTGAAAACTACTATATCCCTTGGTTACTTGAACACGCTACAATATTATTAACCAGTGTCCTACCTTGTTAAAATATTGATATAGGAAATATTTGTATTGGAACAGTTTTAGACGTAGTAATGCTGTAACATATTTCAGCCACTAGGGGGGGCAATGCAAATCCACCTATGCTTAACACGCATACTAAAACATTTCACATCGTCAGCGGGAGTTTAGTTTTGGATCCGAACAGTTTGATTTACAGGAAGTGAGTTGACTGTGGATATTTGTACACTTGAACAGGGACACACACACATCTCTAATCTTTAGCTACAAAGATTTGTATGTCTTCATCCTCTACTCTACACAAACTAGTTATAATAAAACCGATGCAGCGATTTACAAATCGGTTGTCCGGTCATTGGCCATTAACTGGGAACGATTTGAATATTCTTATATATGTTTTTTTTTTGCTAATCAAATAACAACAATGTGTCAGAGGATGGTTTTACATCACGCATGCAGCAGTAAAGACGGTAACATTACAGCCACACACACACACACACACACACACACGCGCGCGCACATGTTCATTTTGATAGATGTCAGCCCTCTCTTGGGAATAGAGGTGCATGAAGCTCCTTCTGCAGTTAGGAAAGTATCATTTCGTGCCTGTGGGAGAGCGGCTGAAGCCAGCAGCCGTCACACAGCAGATCCCTGTTTCTCATTAGTGTCTGTATTCCCTCCGCTGGAGAAGCCACACCGACATAACAGAGGCCCGGTGAAAGGCTGGCATCCATTCAACACGAGCAACAGTTGCCAGGGAAACCCATCGGCAGCTTTCATGGCCGCTGTTTTTGTTTCCACCTTAAGAGTGTCTCGCTGCACCAGAGATCGAGGTTAAAACAGCTGCAGAGTTTAACATCTCAGGCCATGTTTGTGATTCATCAAAGATAATGCTTTTTCTCCACCGCACAGAGGCATAAAGGGACTTTGGGGTTCAGTGAAGGACACATAAACATGAGAGAAATTTGAGAAGGAAAACTTCAAAAGATTTCTAACCAAGGGCGAAGCAGAGATTTAATTGAATTATAAAGTACACATTCTGGTTTAATGTATTTTATGTTCAGAGGAAGACATGTCTACAAAGAGTGAGCCTTTCTAAGGATACATGCTGATAAATCTCTACAGTGAAGGTCAAACTTTTGAGTATTTACTCAGTTTTCTCTCTCTTTCAAGATGGTTGTGTACCGGCATAATGTTTGCTGAGATTTAACATGAAGCAAGCCCTGAAGTTCGTTAATCTACACACAAAATAACATGTAAGATTAAAGTTTGAATGCAGGTTACTTTGGAGAAACAACAAGATAAAGCCACATTTGAAACATTATTCAACTGAAGAACCCAACCCAGTGTTGACACATCCCTAACAATGACAGTATTCCATATCACCAGGACCGCCTTCTTCCATCTAAAAAACATTGCCCGCCTCCGCCCCTCACTCTCCTTCCCGGCTGCTGAAACCCTCATCCACGCATTCATCACTTCAAGACTGGACTCCTGCAACAGCATCCCTTATGGCTCATCATCCAACATTCTAAATAAACGGCAATATATCCAGAACTGCGCTGGCCGCCTCCTCACCCACACCCGCTCCAGAGACCACATCACCCCCGTCCTTCAAAACCTGCACAGGCTCCCTGTCCGTCAACGAATACACTTCAAAATCCTTCTGCTAACACACAAAGTTCTCAATAACCAGGCCCCCCCCCCCTACCTCACCGACCTGATCCACCACCACACCCCTTCCCGCAGCCTTCGCTCATCAGAAGCCAACCTCCTTTCTATCCCCACACGAACCAAGCTCCGAAACTGGGGGGACAGAGCCTCCTCCATCGCTGCCCCCACCCTCTGGGGGGACAGAGCCTCCTCCATCGCTGCCCCCACCCTCTAGGGGGACAGAGCCTCCTCCATCGCTGCCCCCACCCTCTGGGGGGACAGAGCCTCCTCCATCGCTGCCCCCACCCTCTAGGGGGACAGAGCCTTCTCCATCGCTGCCCCCACCCTCTGGAACTCCCTTCCACAACACATCAGAGACTGCACCGACCCCCCCACTTTCAAAACACACCTCTTCAGACTGGCTTTTAATTTGTGAATGATGTTGTTTTAATATTTTTTAAATTCTATTATAATATTTGTTGCTGTTTTTAATAATTTTTTATTCTATTTTGTCTCGTTTTATCACCACTGTAAAGCGTCTTTGAGCACCTGAAAAAGCGCTTTGAAATTAGCATTAGCTCCAAAAGTCGCTTAATCTAGCAAGAAAGTTGAGAACGGTTACGCTCACGTCGCGCTGAAGACCAGAGCAGATGAAGAAAGCCACTTGGAAAATGACCCATTCACTTCTTAGAGGACATTTGCGATTAAGTTGTGTTGTATTATTAAATCCGCAGTGTCTTACACACAAAACAGTCATGGCCCATTTCTTTAATAAATCGGGCTCCTCAATGGAAAACGTGTCGATAATGAGTTTGACATTTCAATGTGCTAAAGATGAAGGAACTGTCCCTAACAACGCAACTGTTAAATAACCAAAGCTGGAGCCCCAGAGCTTAAATTGAGGACATTTTAAACACATTGTAATGTTATATAATCAATGAATAGTGATCAGCATGAGCAACATAGTAGTCTCATACATCTTACTACTTTGGATTATAAAATATTTAGACATTTCTGTTCACAAACAGAGCTGTAGCAGTGTTTCCATTGGCCATCTTCTATCCATTAAGTCAAAAAAATAAAGGGGAACTCTGACTTTAGACACCTGAAAATCAAAGTTAAAACATGCTGGAAATAATCCATAGTTTGAGTTTTAAATAAAAGTGACATAATGCTTAAGAACTCAATTTAATACGGCCTCAAAGTAAACCCCAGAACGGCTCTTTCTACCTAAAACGTGGCTGTGTTAAAAAAATCCAAAACCCTTTCACTAATTATTGTTTACACTCACATGCTGCAGTTCTCCAATTTGGAAGACGATACCATAATTCTGCTTATAATCTATTCCGAAAGCCTATTAACATCATTATAGCCCGTTAAACTAAACAAGAGCCACATTACAAGCATGGCAAATCACTGTTAGTGGATTAGACTGCACACGGTGCCTTTTAGCATTTTACAGCAGGAAGTGGAAATATCAAGAACTAATTGTGGAGAAAAACTACAATCCAATGAATCTGTGTGGTGCTCTTAATTCATACGACAAATACTGAGTTTCCCGACTATGAATACTTGGTGCATACATGTTCATTTTGGAGTGCTTTTCATGCAGATATAAGAAGAGGTTGTGGTGTTTTAACCTCGATCACAGCGACTCTCCAGGGCACCAGAAATCCAGAATAAAAGTCTTGGTGATAGATAATGAGTTATTAATAGTGCTAATGGACGACTGATTAAGGCTGCAGGCTCTGATACAGTACGGTGATTAAAGCGAGTGTCCTTCAACTGTAGGGTCAGAGCTCGAGCCCCATGACAGCAAGCATCTGCTCTGCTGAAGTGTCCTTGAGCAGGATCCTCAGAGCCAGTGTGTTGCTGACCGAGCATTTTAACATCTCAGTGGAAAGTTGGGGGAATCAGAGTTGGGAGTGTCCCAAAAAATGACTCATTATCTTGCAGCATTTTTCCAGCCAGTTGCAAACATTTGTCTAGTTAAGAGAGCGGGCGAGTCTGTGCAAATTACCATTGGATGCGATGATGATCCCCAATAGGGCTTGAATTTGCAATCATAATGATTTGCATATCTAAGTCGTATCTACATTCATAACATCACAAACAAGCAGAACCATGTGTGCTGAGATGATGAACTGGTTCTGTTGATCTCATTATCAAACACCGTAGTACTCAGTATACTGTAGCAATACAGTCAATGAGAATAGTTGACGATACATCACAGCCCAGATCACTTCATTGCAAAGGTGTGCAACTTATACCTAAGTCTGAAAGATACCAAGGTTGCGTTCCGATAATCCAAAAATCAGCTCCTAAATTCTAACCCTATCTCCTATTCCTTGACCTCTGAGTGAAACGTCACGGGGTTAAGGGATAGTGGATAGGAGAATTCAAAAGGATTTAGGAGAAGAGACCGCGGTACTTTAGAGAATCCGAATGCACTTTCACTTTCCGACGTGTTTATGATGCGCCACATGAATGTGCGTCTGCTGCTGTGGGGAAACCATGGAAACTACAGTTTTCTATACAGCGGACTACAACATGGATGTTCAATAAGAACGAGGGACTCCTGTAAACTCATCTAGAGACTCTGCACCGTGCTCTGATGCTGTTGTTTTATGCTTTATGAACGTGGACAACAGAGAAACATATTCTTCATGACCAAAGTTGGAATTGAAATAAAAAAGGAAAGTGAAACTTATGCTCGTCACCCTCTCCCTCCGGTCCACATTAATACAAATGATCCCAATACGTATGATTGTATGAAAATATCTTAAAATCAATACAAATGTATTTATTATAAACGTTAGTCCTTAACATCTATCACTGTGTATATCACCATTCAAAGATCTTTTAAAAGTTGAACAAACCCCACACAGCTCAGTAAAGACTGTGAGATGTTGACTTTATTTGATCATTTCAGTAAAAACTAACGTTCATATTTCTCTTTTTGATTATAATACTGATGAACGTTCAGAACAAAGCACTTTGGTAACTTACCACATACGTTTTAAAATGCTTAATAAGCACCGTAACTTTCATGATATCATTTCTCGGTCATAATCAGTTGTTTCCGTGAACGGCCGACTGTTGTGATGGCAAATGCTGCGGCTGCAATGCATTGTGGGGCAGCATTTTCTCCTCTCCTTTCGGTTAGGGAGGTCCAGTGGTTCCTAAGCTAAAGGAGGTTATAAAGGAAGTTTGAAACCTCCTTTCCTTTCATTTGGAGAATTGGAACGGCACTTATCATGGCTGCCACTGAGGGACTTCCGGGTCATTTCACTCCGTTAGGAAGGTTCCTAAGCTAAATGGACTATTGGAATGCAACCCAACACATTTATTCAGAGTAGATGTTCTTCCATGCAGTGGGAGCTCAGATGCTTTCGGTGACCGAGGGTTGAAAGGTCAGGCCTCTTTGAACCGTGCATATAGACACACTCTTCTGGACGGATGGGCGCAGATGGCTTTGGCAGTTTAAGTAGATTCACTGAGGCCTCTGGGTAAAAGGAGACAAAAAGACACTGCAAAGCTGTTTGTTCACTCCTCTGAGGTTGTTTTACAAGTTGTCATGGCAACAGATAGCTGAAATCCTCAGTTGACCTCCACTCTATTCCTCTGGATTCAGTAACTCTATATAATTAGTTATTGAACATGAAGAAATCTTTAAGGCTCCAAGGTTTAATGTCCATAGTTAACCCTACTGCAGCCCCTTGAACATGATACTAGAACTTAAGCTGCAATTAAAGCTATTTGAGGAAGAGATCAACAGAAAGATAATCAATCCCACTATTTTGCTAATCGATTCATTGTTGAAGATATTTTTCGTGCAAAGAAATAGCAAAGTGTTTATCTCATGAATATTTCCTACTTGTCTCTGTTTTATACTATATCAAAGTATATATTTTTGAATAATCAAACCTTTTAAGACAACATGTTGTACTTTGAGAAACTTGGATGGACTTTTTCACTATTTTCTGACATTTTTGTAGACCAAATGATTCAAATTAAAAGTTGAATTCTTAGTGATTCTGCTGAAGGTAAATATATATTGTCATCGCTCCAAAAACGACTGAACCCCCAAGATTTCAGCTCAGCAACGTCCACACTTGTGTTATTCTAACTATTTGTGATATAATTTGTTTCTTTGGACGATATCTTGGGAGGACAGTCTAACTTTTTATATTAAAACATTTTCGATGCATATTTAATATTTCATGTTTCTGTCTTCAGGCAGGCTGAAATCGTGCCAGCATTAGATGACAAATTGGGGCGGAGTAGCTCAGTCTGTAGGGATTTGGTTTGGAACAGGACCAAGAACAGAGTGGAGGGGCCAGTTTGCCTTCCGGTCACTGCTGAGGTGCCCTTAAGCAAGGCAGCAGATCCTCACACTGCTCTGGGTGCTGTGTAGCTGCCCATTACTCTCAATGTTACTCTATGCTGCATGTGTTCATCCCATAGGAACATTCACATTAATTAACAACGTTTTTATGTCCTGCATATTTATTTATATCCACAAATCATGATTATTAAAAAAAAACGGATCATGTTGCAGCTTTTATATTATTCTGTAGGATTGGATAGCAGCCCTGAGGCTAACGGCACAAATGTCCGATGTGAGGAAGGCGTTCATGTGCTCAATATTTAAACTGGGTACCACTTTACAATAAGACTACCCTTACAGTATAAAGCGTTTACGAATAGTTTGTAATTAATTTATTAATCAGGTTTTGAACACTTTATAAGTCATTAATAAGCTTTTACAAGACATGAGATAAACAGGGCGACTGTGACCGGTTGCTTGCCAAATAGTGAGCCCACATTTATCTGTACTGCTAAGCCTTATGTTGGCTAACTAGCTTCTTCATCAGCCAGCATCCTTGGTATCTGTTGCTCACTGAGTTGATTCTCGCTAAGTAGCCAATGTAAGGCTTAGTTATCTTGCCAAATAGTGAGCCTGTGTTGATGTATGAAAACTGTTAGAACTGGTTTATAAATGGTTCTTAATGATTAATAAAGTGTTTACAACCTAATTAATAACCTAATTATAACCCCTTTATGAATCCTTTATAAGGGTAGTCTTATTGTAAAGTGGTACCTTCAACTTTTATCAGCTTCCATCTTTTACTAACCAACATGAGATGAGAGGATTCCTTCAAGCACAAGAGGACAGTTAAAGCGATGTCTTCTAATTAACCAGACAGACATCATTATGATCTGTATGTTCCACAGATCCTGAATGTACGGTATAAACAAACAACATGCATTTACAAAATAGAAAAAACATCCTTTTATAAATAAGCAGATTCCAAGGTTTTGCATCCTTGCCAGATCCTATCTGCACGACAGAAAGTGCTGTATATGGTTCCTCTGTCACATGCAGTCATGTCCGCGCTCTGACAGTGAGGCGCTGCAGGACACACAGCCGACAACATAATGCATGTGTACTACCAGAAGCAATGTGTCACTGCAGCACAGAGGTAGAGGCCATCGCAGGTGATTAATATCCAAGAACTGACACACAATTTGTAAAATATCTCAAAATCTGACTACCCAGAAATATGAGCCACAAAATGATGGCTGAACGCTCCATCGTTTATCTCTCACTGTTGCAGGAGCGCACTACTATTACATAATATACTGCTGGCCATTGACCATTTGAAGATGTCTCTGCATGCATCAGGTTAACATCATAACATTTCATAAAACCTGTCTATAAATAAAGGGTTCAATGCACTAAATATTACATGGATTTCCGCATTGTTTTTATTTGCTTGTTCTCCACTGTACAGAAGGTAACAGAAGAGCAACAAAGAGGGTAATGTCTACCAGAATAGGAAATAGATGGTTATGCATGTTAAAGAACATTACTCTCAGTGAGTCAACATGTAGATGAGACTGTGATTCAAACCTTTTACTTAAAATATCACCATTTTAAATGAACAAATCCAATGTTTGACTTATTTCATGACTCTGACTCCACAAGTATGTTTTTTCTCCTTTTCATGGTGGACGTGAAAGTCATACAAAACATTACCAGAAACTCAACTTGTTAAGTTCATTTCCTACAGTCTCTCATGTTATGTCTGTCCAGGATTAACTGTGAAGTAGATTTGTGAACATTTTCCAAATATTTCAATATCACAATGTGATGGTTGGCCACTTTCTGCGTTTAACCTGTTAAGCCCTGAGCCTGTTTTTCAGGTCTCAGGCTCGAAAATGACATTCCCAGAACAATTGACTGTATCTTCACTTCTAAAAGGGGAAAATCAATCATTTTTTTTCTCAAAGCAACGATAAACCTGTGAGTTGGATGTAGAAAAGTCAGAATCAATATAGATTTTTTTATTTTAAAGTAAATTCAGATTGAAAATAGTAAAACAAATTAAATTATAGTGTCCGTTCAAAAGAAATAAAAATTACTTATAGTGAAAACCACCCTTGAATGATGGGATAGTAGACAAAAAGCTTTAGGAATCCAAACTATAACATATAAGTACCCTGTATCAAGATTGATGCAAAACAAGTGACCTTTGACCTTTTTAGAGAGGTTCAGCAAAAACAATTGGATGGATTTTCCATATCTCTGGAACCCATCGGTCGATTTTGATGATTGACACCTCTTTTGAACCGTTAGAGCCAATAGAATCGAGGGGAAGTTCCTAAAATCCATCTAAACATTACCCATTGGTGAATGAGAGTGATGCGCAGCCTGCATGCCCAAAACTGGAAGCTCTCATACTCTCGTAGCTCTCATAGCAGCTCTATATGAAAACTACTCTTATTGACATAAATGTTATGATGGATTATCAGTAATCATTTCATAGTGACGCAGAGACATTGGATTAACCTTCAGCAGCGTTTATATGCGTTTGAATGCCATTGAACACAACTTTTGATCAGAAAAACAGCAAAGATAAGACGTATTTGTCGTTTTGGCCACGCAAAGTGAAGTTGTGTGTTGTCTTTGCTTGCTTTCGCTGTCGCGAGATTTGGTCGCACAGTGATGATACTTATACCATTGGAATCTTGATGCATTGATCAACAAAGGGCCTATTAAAAGATAGAGACAGACACATTATAAACAGCCAGATTGTGTTGACTTGCCTTTTTTTATATGTCAAACACTGGCATGGTAATTTGTGTTTTTGTCACAAACATTTTGTGAGGGAGGGACATAATCTTGCAATGTTCTGCACTATTGTGTTTAAGAATCAGTGCAACGATATTTTGCATTTTGGCTGCTAGTTGTTAAAGCCCCTGTCACACTGTCCCGAAGTTGACACCCGATGGACACACGAATATTGAATTGTGAATTTCGCACGAAGATGGCCCCGAACCACACACGAAGGCAACATTTACATTACATTTAAGACATACAACTGCAACAAAAGTAACACAAACAATTATGTTAAAGTACTATGATACTGTACTGATATCTTCAGACTTTGTTCTTTACTTTCTCCGTCTTTATATGTAGAATATATTACGTTTTCTCCGTCATGTTGTTGTTTCCATAGCAACAACAACTTCCTGTCAACTCGCCTTCAAAATAATATATTATATCCTTTTCAGTTTCACAGAACACAAATTGGGTTATTTACATAATATATTTACATGATTTTGTTGTGCAATAAAACAACCCGATGGACACACGATAAAGGAAATGTTGAAATTCGGCTCTGATCGTAGCAACATCGGCCATTCGTGAGGGCATCTTAAGCCTTCGTATGACCGCTGGTGGAGTTTCTCAGGCTCCGGCAGCAACTTCGTGAGCGGTGGCAAAATCTTTGGCATGCCAAAAAATAGCCGAAGGACCTTGCGAAGGTTCATTTTCATGTTGAATTCGTGTGTCCATTTTGCCCTTCGTAAGGCCATCGTGAGGGCATCTTGTTATCATCGGTGCCATCGGGCATTCGCCCCGATCAGAGTGAGGGCGAATGCACCGATGATAACACGAAGATGACACGATTTGACAAGATGCCCTCACGATGCCTTACGAAGTTGCCGCTCACGAAGTTGCTGCCGGAGCCTGAGAAACTCCACCGGCGGTCATACGATGGCTTTAGATGCCCTCACGAATGGCCCGATGTTGCTACGATCACAGCCGAATTTGAACATTTCCTTTATCGTGTGTCCATCGGGTGTCAATTTCGGGACAGTGTGACAGGGGCTTTAAGGAGAGAAACACTGGTAATGTCTCTCGTCACACACCTTCACACAGCTTATTTCTACATATACGCTCCTGCTGCCCTATCTTTGTTAGAGAAGATCACGCTACATAATCACAACACAAAGAGGAAACATTGTGCGGCACTTTAATTCCTCGCTTGCAGCTCCAGGCCTGGGAAAGGATTTGAAAATAGCCCCTGGCTTCATGTTGTTACTCCTGAAATGGATCCACAAATCTGGGATTAGTCTCTCCGAAGGCTCAGACAGACTAGGAGGCCAGTTGTAAATGAAACGCTTCAATCCTGATTTATTCAGCCATTTAAATATGTGACAAGTCCACACACACACGTTTCAAATTACACAAACCACTTACAATTCACAGACCACCTGATGACACATGTATATCCTAACATTGGATTGATGTTACCAAATTGAAATGATGCATGTGCTTGAAGAAATTGATTAAATGAGAGCTAAAACAAAAACAGGAGCAGCTGAACAACAAAAAGCTTATTGGAAAATTAAGATGGAGGACACCTGGGACACCTCCCTAGGGAGGCCACCTGGGCGCCTCCCTAGGGAGGTGTCCCAGGCACATCCAGCTGGGAAGAGACCAAGGGGTAGACCTAGGACCAGGTGGAGGGATTATATCTCTTCGCTGGCCTGGGAGCGCCTTGGGATCCCCCAGTCAGAGCTGGTTGATGTCGCCAGGGAAAGGAAAGTTTGGGGCTCTCTGCTGGAACTGCTACCCCCACAACCCGACCACGGATAAGCGGGAGAAGATGGATGGTGTGTTTTACAGTATAAAGAGGAAGAAGCAGATCAATACACTGAACAATCTGCTCCTGGAGTCTGTGATGCATCTCATTTAGACAGCCTGCTCCACCAGAGGCTGGCACATCATCGGACTAAGTAAGAGTAGATAAGAGCTGTGGCATTACGATTGTAGAAAGTCTGAGACATTTCAAGGTAATATTATAATGCCACCATTAGCTTAAGCTCCCAGCTATCTCACAGAGCAGGTGAGCAACGTAGCAAAGCCAGATGTGGGAAGAGAGGGAAATCAAAAGGTCACCGAAGCAAGAACATCTTTGAAGAGATCTGCTTAAAGAAGCAAGGAAAAAGGGAGTGTGTTAGAGTAAGATCTGACACTTCCCCGGGTGCTGCTAAAGCTGACATTTTATAGACCTAAATGATTATCTAGTAAACAATCAGCAGGTTAATCAATAGAGAAAATAATGGCAAATAGGGTTCTCATACAGCGCTAATACTCCTTAGTATAAATTGGATCATAACTTAAAACTAGGGGCACCAGTACTCTATACGCCCTTTATCAATTTATTTTAACTTGACCTACTGTTAACTGTTGTTCAACAGAAAGCTGAGTGAATTAGTGTGTCTTCAGTACTGTACATAAGACTGGTACAAGATAAACAAGAAGGCTTCTTAGTCTTGAGTATTTCAAGATTCAAGGCTTTTATTGTCATTAGCTACACATACTGTAACTACAGTGTAGTTATGTTGATGAAAGTCTTAGGTCACAGGCTCCTCCAAAGGTTCAACACAATAAAACAGATAAAATAGTGCAAGTAAATACAATAAAATAGAATAGAAGTAGTCCCATAAGAGTCTATACAAGTGATAAATAATTTGTAAGTTGCAAATAGGTGAATGTTATGGATGTTCTTAGAGTATTATCAATAGCATCAGCTAAATAAGCTAACATGAGCATGAATGACTCAGCGAAGACTACGACGAGATCCACTCAAAAAGCAAGAAAGAAGGAATGGAATACAGAGTGTGTTGGAGTAAGAGCTGACACTTCCCCGGGTGTTGCTAAAGCCCATCTCATTCAGGGATGTCAGATTTGGGTCAGGCCGGGGTAGCCAAGCAGGAGAGAGGATGCGAGGCGAAGCGAGAGGCTGCGTCCCGCTGAACGGAGGGCCAGTCATGCATCCTCCGTCCCTTCTTCCGCTTCATCGGAGGGTTCAGCAGCAGCGCCCGGTGCTACGGGCCGACACTGGGACGAGCTGAGTTGTAATTGCAGATGTTTTTGGGGTCAACAATGCCCACGCCGGAGATGACTACTGTAAACAGACTTCTTTTTTCAACGCGCCGCTTAGTCTCGCCACACCTTCTCACAGTGACCGTAGAGTTCAGTCAGCGTGCAGAGACATTTCCCCTGAGTCGGATGTGTCACAGGAACAAGGCACTCACTCGCCTTTTTTAAAGCTCTCAATGACAAGTATGCTTAACTTAGAAAATATGTATTAAGTGTATTACTACGCAGCCCTGGTTGACTTCATCACATGGATACGAATGAGCATTGTATGGAGTTTATCAACATTTGTACTGCTTATTTGTATAGATACGTTTTGGTACTTTACAGCTGCAACAATTGGGAACGATTAATAGATGGGCAAAAAGAAATCCCAGAATTTATTTCGTTTGATATTCGATTTATGATTAAAATAATTCTTTATAGGAGTGGCAATAAAAATGCTATTTTCAGCCTCTCAAATATAGACTTATATTGGTATTTTAGGAAGTAGGATAGAAATGTTTACTATTGCTGACAATGTATAGACCTAAATGAATACCTAGGGAAAAATCAATGGTACTCATTGTTAGGGAAATAATTGTCCTAGACTCCTAGATATGACGTGCATGACCAACCCTGACGTCTGTTATCTCCTTTAAGGAGATAGGCTGCTTCAGCCATAATGTTGTTGTTCCCATTCTATGACCGGGCAACCCTAGGTCACAGATGGTTTATTGTTGTGGGTACACTGGGACACTTCCTTCTCTGTGTTTGTGGACTCCAAAGTGTGAAATCTTCGAGGCCATAAGTGTCAGACGCAAGTGACTCAGCATTCCCAACTGTTTAGGCTATCTTCTCAAATATGTTGATTACTCTCTGCGAAACCAGTTAGATGGGCTAACGAGAGAGAGGCGCTCCAGAATTGACGTGGCAACTCTACCGTGAAGTCAGAACCTCTGGCTCTTGGACTTGTGATGTGAATTCTCCGGCCGAAGCTCCAAATAAACCATCAGTGTTTGACATCAAAGCTCCTGCTCTTCCCGTGTCTCTTTCCTGAGTCGGTGACTCCCACTGCATTGCTACATAGAAGTTTCCCTTACACTCATACTTCATTTTTATTTGATCACAACTTGCCCTTTATTGATTTATCTTCATTGAACCTTCTGTTACCTGTTGTTCGACAGGAAGAATGAGTGTGTCTTCAGTACTGTACATATGGCTGGTACAAGAAAAACAGGAAGGCTTCTTCGTCTTATGTAACATCACTGATAGCATCAGCTAAACGGCTAAAATGTGCATGAAAATACTTTTTTGCACAGTCATCTTGAGGAAGCTCTGGCCAGACAATGAACTAGCACTTCTCCATTCTCATGTTGCACGTCGGCAGGTGGATGTGAGAGTGTGGGTTGGTCTGCAGGTCACTGGTCCTGTCTGTCATTGTCACCTTGCAGCTTGGCTTCAGCCTCGATTATCTGATGATAATCTGGGCCGGCGTTTACCGGGTCAGTCTGCAGAGCCAATCCTCTGGGCTGTCTGTCCTTCAACATGCTGACCAGACTGAATGGCTTTTTGTCCTCTGGACGTAAAGACCTCTTAGCCTGAATATTACAGTAGCCTAGAAAGCTTGTAGCCAGAAGACCTAGATTCAAAATCCAAGATTGGTTTGGTGAATGTTTTGCTATGTCCTCAAAAAAAACTTGATTTACTTGATTGTTCAGTTATTTTAAGCACTGGACAGAAATTCATATTCATATAATGTATAATCCAAACTTCATAGCGATTGAATTTGTCACAATTTGTTCAGGAAGTTCGTTAAAACTAAATTGATTTGTTCTAAAGCTGCCAATGTGGCTCGTACTGTTGTAAGTAGGGATGCTCCGATCATCAATTTTGGGGCCGGAATCAGTATCGGTCGATGCCGATCTGATCGAGTGGCCGGAGCCTATGGGGATCTTCCATTTAAAGTGATGTTTTAAAACTCAGTTAATGGGGCACATTCACTGGCGCTTCCACAAATAACAACCAACATAATTATTACATTCAAATGAAGTACATTATTCAAGTTTATATTAACTTTGGAGAATAAAACGGGAGAAATGAGCGGAAGCGCTCTCTTTTCCTCTCTCCCTCTCTCTCTCCCACTCTCTCTCCCCTCTCTCTCTCCTGACAGCCCGTCAGTATCTCATGCAGCTCACTGATCCAGTAATGAGTGACCCGACAGTGAAGAATAAATATATGTATAACTAGTTTAGCTTGTTCCAGAGGCAGATCAAATAGCTACAGTAAGTGTGTTAGGTCTAACTCTTAGTGTGTGTGTCGCTCCGCTCACCGGTCCGTCACAGCGGGCGGAGCTGCAGGATTTCTGCTTCACACGCGATGCAAACCGCTATTTTATTGTCATTTTCGGACACCTTAAAATACTGTAGGCCTAAACGTGTTTTTATACCTGTGCAGAAACACTTGTGGTAAAAGTTTGACCTCGTGGCTCCCTCTTGAATAGCTATGGTTTATTTTGTTGCTTCTTTTCTTTGGTGGATTTTGACGTTGTGAATCATACATATGGGAATAAGGACACACACTCTTGAAAATGCACTCCTTGAAGGCTTTCCCAGTTCCAATCCCATGCAATCCTGCAATCGCTTTGATGGGTATCTGAACCAGGCGTCAGATGCCTATTGGTTAACCTTAGCATGGTGCTATCTCTAAAAGAGAAAGGCATACTATGGTGTGTTATGTCAAGATTCATCAAGCAGTGTGTGAGCAATTTACCTGGAAAACCCAGCTGATGTTGGTCTCAATGTTCTCAAGATGTAACAACTTGTCAAGTCCAGTTAAATCAGCACAACAGAGCCTGAAGCCTGGAACAAAATATACAAATGTCAATGGAGATACAAATATGTCAGAGCCTTCCTTTTTAATTTGACAGAGTACCGTAATTGACAACCATCTGCAGAATACAAATCATCTCATATGGGGCTGAGAAATAAACTGTATTACACGCAGCAGACTTTACTGTTAGCATCTGTGCAGTGGATTCATATTGCCATTTCTCAGTCAGTGGACAAGATTGCAGATTGAAGTCACTGTGCAATATAACGTTCTTTATTAGTGTCTGTCGCCATGTCGCACGGATTTATTTGTATATATGTGTCTGTGTGCATCTCACTCACTATCTACCCATCAGTGTGATTTACACTCGAGGGGAGGCTGCCAAGTGTATTAACATACTCAATGTGCAGACTGGAATATATCATGGATGTATTTTTGCATGTGAAAAGGGATGTGCATGTTTTCTATGTGTGTGTCATGTGCTCATCTGGCTCCTGTGAAAAACAGAGTTAAGTGGAGTGTGGGACTCCAGCTGTAAATGTAGCCAAGAGACTCAGCTGTTTACTAAGTTCTCCTCCTACTCCCACACATATAAACTACGCATGTATACAGAAAAATATGGCTTGTTTCATATATTAGCATCTATAACTAACACTACGAAGAGAATACAACCACAGGGGTATTCCTTTTTGTAATTGAAATGTGATGGTTAACTCTCTCGTGGCAGGTTAAGACCAATTCATACTTTCTTTATTAGCTACACTATCAACTCAGTTTAATCCTGCAAAGGTCACTGGTGGGAACATTGTTACAGTTTCATTAACTTAAAAGATTAACAGTTTTAAATGAAATGCCTTTCCACCCTGTGTGTGTGTGTGTGTGTGTGTGTGTGTGTGTGTGTGTGTGTGTGTGTGTGTGTGTGTGTGTGTGTGTGTGTGTGTGTGTGTGTGTGTGTGTGTGTGTGTGTGTGTGTGTGTGTGTGTGTGTGTGTGTGTGTGTGTGTGTGTGTGTGTGTGTGTGTGTGTGTGTGTGTGTGTGTGTGTGTGTGTGTGTGGCTAAGCCTGATTCTCTCTCCATAGTTACAGATTCTATGGTAACACTGTTTGTTAGTCAGAGGTGTTTTACACCAAGCTCAAGGGAAGTGAGCTCTGATACAAACACACACACACACACACACAGAAAACACTTGGTCCTTTATCGGAAACCTTTCAGTTAAATGTCAAGTCACTAACATGCTCACATTCACTTGAGGACATTTACCAAAACAGGAACTGATGCGTCCTTAAGTTAAATGAAAAACATCCTCATTAATGAGTATGACTTAATATTTTATATTTGTTCATTATATAAAGATTATCCAAATTGGTTTCGTCCTGGATTTTTGTTTTCATCACATGGATCACCAGCCCTTTGTTTCCTTTAGTTTAAAGGGCCCATGTCATGCTTTTCCGGTTATTACCCGTCCCCTTGTTGTTATGAAGGTTTTTCTGCATGTAAACGGTCTGCAGAGTCACAAACCCTCAAAGTACACCCTGTAGCGAATAAAACTCTAACACAGAAAAGACCTGTCTATGCTGCCCCAGAACGCCTCGTTGGAGATTTCTCTTTTTCCATTGTTTACTTCTTGGGTATAGTGACGTATTTCGGGTATAGTTACGTCCGCGGAGCCGTTACGTTTGGACCAATCCGCGGACTTCCTCACACAAACACACTCGGCGGGACATTGCGAGGCTCGCTGCTGCGAGGAGCGGGACAGTGTGAGCTGGCTGTGGGGTCGGCGAGACAGCGAGACACCGCGGAACTCAGCCTCAGAGTGAATACGCATAAATATACAGAAATGCTGTATGAGAAACCAATGTGAGTTTGGAAAATTGCACAATATAAATGTATTTTAGTAGACCTCAACAATGGAATTATGATCAGTAGAAATGGCCATGACATGGGACCTTTAATGTTTTCTCTACATCTAAAAATGTTTAATTATCTTCACCTGGATCTCTGAAACAGTTTTGACCTCTGAAATGAATCAACGTCCACATGTGATATGTGACATGTGTTAAATTTTAAAAGGAAGGAAGAGTGATTGTCCTTCGCTGGTCGTTAAAACACTACTTTTTAGAAGCCTAAGAAGTAAAAATAATGACTTATCTTACAATGAAAAAGCAAAGATTAGAAACTTTCAAAAAGGAGCACAGAGCTGTGTGTGGGAGGACCATTTTTTTCATATCCTGTTAATCATGTCACTACCTCTCAGATGCATCTCAGGTGTCAAGACCTTCATTGTTGAGGAGAGGAAAAAGTGGGAGGAAGTGTGCGTGTAGGATGTGCTATTTTGAATTAAGTCTCACAGTGAATCACGCTGCTCGTCAGTTATTTAACAAGAATGTTTGGCAAAGTAAGACAGCCAGTATTTTTAACTTAACATGTGGCGCACTGGAACTGACATTTCTAGAGAAACTACCTGTTAATCAAAAGGTGTCTAAGACCCCATTGACTCTTACAGCAGTCAACTGAAATAGTATGGCAGCAGTAAAGATATCCCGACGTTGTATAATACATTTTGGGTCAGATGTTTTTAGATTTAATCCCAAACAGCATCAATAAAATGGGTTTAACTCAGAAATACTCCAGAAAAGGTTTAATGTAGATCGAACTATACACTGTTTGTCTGCAGAGCAACTGAAATACAATCTAAAATGCTTTATATAGTTAATTATATACAGTTATATACATAACCTCACATCTTTTTATCATTCATTTCAAAACAGTTTTTGAGTTATCGACCTCTTAACCTTCTCCAGCCCACAGTCATTTATCAACGCACACCGGTATCATCTTCTCCCACTCCCTGAACTTTTCCCAAACCCATTAACTGCATTCCAGCGATGGTTTATTACCCAGCTCCCTCCTCCCTAATCCTGCTGCTTCTTCAACTCAGTTTCATACAATCATATATTTAACCGAGTTATTTTCTGTGTGTTTTATTACAGAAATACATGGAAGTCAGTGGATAAAATAATTTACAAATAAGTGTCCACACTGACTTTAAGTAGGGTTGGGTATTTTGTAAGTACTAGTACCAATTATTGTGCTTTAGTGATAACAATACCAATACAGAACTTAATTAGAAAGGTCTCTTTTTTTCTACTTTTTCAAAACCTAATATGTCAATAGAAGCGTTCATCATACCGTCTACATATTTTGAGTGTGTTTTTATTTTGTTCTGGTTTGATTTTGTGTTTTTGGTATAACTTCTCTTAAGTATAGATCTTTGTATAGTTTCATCTTATCACTGTTGAAAGAAAATATTGAATTTAAGAAAGTGTTGCGCTCAGCTTCATCATATCACAGACGGTATGGGTTGAAGGCAGCTGATGCAGTAGTGGGCAAATCACACATGTCCTTACATAGACAAAAACTGCGTTGTAGTTCAGTTTGTATTCCTGGTAGATTAATATGTTAAATAATTACGTTTATAGACATGTATTGCATAATTCTCTTCTTCTTCCATTTTTCATGTCTGCCTTTACTTGGCTTGGCTTGGCTTTTCTAGTAAAACACACACACACACACCAAGCCAAAGCCATTATCTAAAAACACTGAAACTTTCTTTGTTGCATGGCAACAAGGATGGAGAAAATGCTTCTCACAGGTTTTCTGATCCTTCTGTTACAAGACATTCCCATCGGCAGCTTGAGAAAAGTCTGATCACAGCCTGAGGACTGATGGCACCTACAGACGGTGTTAAAGGCGTCCTGGGTACTAAAACACTCCACAGCTAAACATATTGAAAAGACATATGCCGTTATTAAAGCTGAAATATTCTGTTTAAACACACTTTAGTTTATGTTGCTGAGCTCTAATTGCTGTAATGATGTTGGTTAACTGCCACACAGTGTAGGTGGTACTTTGCATTTTCTCTAATTAAGAAGTTTTATGTTTGCTCTCTTTTGTAATTGGTGCCTTTGTTTACTCCAAACAAACCTGTGTTGCTGCTTGTGTTTTTCTAAAACCATGAACTCCCTTCCCATGTGTTGAATATTTCTGAAATAGTATGCTTTGCTGTAGGCACACTCACTGTAGTGTTAGTATCTGTAAAGCTGTGAACACAACATTTTAACAACAGTTTACAGCTTTACAGTGTTTACAACATTCACTCTCCTTTAACCTTATGATTGCTATGGCTTCTCAGCTGCTAAATGTTCCACTATGTTCACCTGATAGTCGCTAACGTACTGCTAACTGCTATCAATGCTTTGTTTTCCTGCCAAATCTGTCAACACAGCTGGGAAGAGCAGAGCGACTGAACCAAAACAGTACATTTGAAGGCTGTCGAACCAAAACAAAAATACGCTAAAATGTACCGTAAAGCAAACGTGAACTGTTCAATATATTTGATCGCTTTCACATACATGTAGTCATTTAATCCAATTTTGTTCAAAATATTGAATATATCAGCTTAAATAAAATGTGTTCATATCAAGGGTCTTTACACAGGAGAATACAAAATGTACAGCAGCAGCAAAGCCTTGGTCTAAAAGCAAAGCAGAGGCCGAGCAGAGTTTCCTGTCTGCTTTAGTGCTACTACTCCTGCTGAATGTAATTCTTAACATAAAGCTCTCCCTGGTTTGTATTTGTGTGTGTCCTCGGATAACTTTGTGAGGGAGAATCCACGTAGTTAGCTACACCGTCTTTCTATTCAGGAAAAATCCCCAACTCTCTCTCTGCTTTGTTGCCTTTACTCCTTACAAGCAGAGCAGCTGAATGAAGTTTTCCGGTGTGGAAGTGTATCTCATAGCCAGGCTTACTTACTTATTTATTTTTATAATAAGCCTGTTAGTAACGGGTGTTGTCATATACAACTCCCGGGGCTTAGTGAGGAGAATATTACAGTTTTGTTGATTCGGCTACTGGCTTTTAAGTTGATTGGAATTTCGTCCACGATTTTTTTTTTTTTTAAGAGCAGTTCCAGCCGCACTGCTGTCAGTAAATACTGCAAAGCACAGCATGTCGGTTTCCATGACATCAATTTAATCCTCATCTTTTCACTAAACTATCACATGATATATTTTCATATCTATATATGGATCCACCTTTTTTTTCTTAAAGGTCCCATGTCATGCTTTTCTGGTTATTACCCGTCCCCTTGTGTGTTATGTAGCTTTTTATGCATGGTAACCATGGGTGCCCAACCAGTCGATCGCGATCGAGATTCCCAGTCGATCGCGAGATGTGTCTAAAAATAGAACAACAATATTCTGTTTTATCGTTAATGTCCTATAACATAATCTTCCTGTGCCAGAATAATGCACTTGAACGCACCAAAGCTTTGTGATTGGCCGGCGTGACCCCATGTGTGGGGGCGTGGCTGGTGGGCAGTGGGCACTAGTTCTCTGACGTTGTCCGTGTCAACAGGAGTGACAGTCCGCACACACACAAGACCGCAATTATGGCAGAAGCAAAAAAAAACAAAATATATAATTTTCACTCCGAGTGGGAGGATGATTATTTTTGTATCTATTCCAATTCAAAGTCCATCTGTCTCATCTGCAATGCGAGCGTAGCTTTATCGAAGAAGGGTAATTTAGGAGCGGCATTTCAAAACAGTGCACAAACGCTACGAGACGGAATTCCCTCCTAATCCTGCCCTACGCTCCAAAAGGGGAGGGGCCTGAAAGGACAGCTAAATGCACAGCAGTCCATTTTCACCAGGCCCAACAACAAGAGCAAGGCTGCTACCATAGCATCTTATCGTGTCAGTCACGTTTTTGTGAAACACATGAAGTATTTCAAAGACGGCGAAGTTGTGTAAGAAGTATTCCTGGAGGTTGCCGACGCGCTTTTTAGGGACAGTAAAAATAACAGTAGCATTTCAACAGGTTTTTGATATAATACAAACTCAAGTTAGATACCGTTATTAATCAGCTGTAAGTTTTTGTTTGTTTGAACTCATTCATTATAATTATTGTACAAAATGGTATAAGAATGCAAACTTAAATTGATTATAGTCTATCATCAATTCAGGTTAAGAAACTAGTGTTGCTTGCATCCTATTTTAAAGGCATTTATTTTTATACTCTACTAAAATGCAACAAAAAGGGTTTGATTCTATTAATGTTGTCTTTTTTATTGCACTTTGGCAGCAGCTTCCTGTGTAGCTTCAGATCTGAGTTGTCTTATTAGTAAGCCTAATTGTAATGGCAAATAAAGGGTTCAGAGTATTTTCTTTTTTTCCTGTGTCATCTGTGGCAGCACTGTTCAATGTTTCTTGAATACATTACCCACTGTAGTATGTGACGTGTGAATAAACTCCAACTCTGTATCAACAACACTGTTGTGTAACTTCAGTTAAATACTTGTACTGTATGTGTGTAGATTAGAAAGAGGTAAGATAAAGGATCTGCAGTATTTTTATGGAGTATTAATCGTACAAAGGTCAGTTTTATACAAGTAGAAGTGTGTATTTACCTGGTAGTAGGCTGTCAGTAATGGCTACGCCTCTCTATTTGGACTGGTAGATCTCGGCAGACTGGTAACTTTAAAAGTAGCTCTCGGTTCAAAAAAGGTTGGGCACCCCAAACGGTCTGCAGAGTCACAAACCCTCAAAGTACACCCTGTAGCAAGTAAAACTCTAATGGCCCGTCCACACTACAGCTTCGACAGCTTCAAAAACGGCTTCCAACGCGTCTGCCCATTCACTTTGAATGGGGTGATGTCACGTTGCCTCACTTTTCGCCGAACTGAATTGTGGGTAGCATAGCGGTCCGTCTCCGGCGTCAGAAGTTGAACAATGTTCAACTTCTGACGCCGGAGTAGCCAGCGCCAGCCAATCAAATCCCGTTTCTGAAAATCTGACAGCTCAAGCCCTAGCCAATCAAACCGCGTCTAAGCTGGGAGAGATATCCCGCCGTTCATTTCTATATTTCAAAATAAGATGGAGGAGAAACTAATTATCGCCGTAGCAAATCACCCGGTTTTGTATGACCAGACCCTCTTCACCTACCGGGATACAAACCGGAGGAACCAAGCATGGAGGGAGGTGGCAGAGACAGTGGGTGAAACTGGTAGGTTTTCGCCTGTTTGGGGAGTTTATATATATATTGCTCGCATAAAATCCCCGGGGTTTTTTGCTTTGTATGTCGGGGGCGGGAGATTCATGTGATTGGTTGTTGGTCTCGTTGCTCGAATAAAATCCCCAAGCTTCAGACACGCTCAGCTCCAAGCTTTTTTTGAAGCTGTAGTGTGGACGCTCCGTAACACAGAGAAGACCTGTCTGTGCTTCCCCAGAACGCCTCGTTGGAGACTTCTCTTTTTCCATTGTTTACCTCTTGGGTATAGTGACGTATTTCGGGTATAGTGACGTAACGTAACGAGGAGCCGTTACGTTTGGACTAGGGATGTCCTGATCACCTTTTTTTGCTCCCGATCCGATTCCGATCATTTGATTTTGACAATCTGCCGATACCGATTTTTGTGATGCATCCATGTTTATTCCAATGTTCTGCTCTCTCTGACTTAAGGCGAAGGTTTTGGTGGCGGTACAACAAACAACTTGTATCTTGTAGCTTCATAAACTATACCAAATAATCCAGGCAGTAGGCAGGACTTTATAGTTAGTCATTGCATGTAACTATTGAAATGCACACAAGCACACACACAACAAAACAGACGCATTAAGACATTAAGTGTGATTACTTTCTCTCTTCTGTTTTTCTGTGACCATCTGTCTCAGCCTAAACCAGATGTATTTTTTCCTCTTCAGCAGTCTTGCCTTCTGTATCTTCCTCTTTTACACTTTCTTCTCTTCCATCAGCTGTTTAAACTCATGTTCTGTGTTGCTGAACATCCTAAAATAACTGAGGATGTAAAATAAGCTTCAATTCTGACACCAGCAGCATTAATAGAGTCTAGAACAGGGGTGTCCAAACTACGGCCCGGGGGCCAAATGCGGCCCGGTCCATCTTGAAACGGCCTTCAGCTAATTAAGAACTATAATGAAATATGGCCCACAAATTAACGTGTGCTTGTCATATATTGTACTTCTTAAATGCAAATGTACAAATATATTACACAGTATTAAAAAGCCCACTTTTCATATAAATTCTGTCAATTAAAGTTGGGAAAAAT
Organism: Gymnodraco acuticeps; assembly: GCF_902827175.1. Taxonomy (NCBI): domain Eukaryota; kingdom Metazoa; phylum Chordata; class Actinopteri; order Perciformes; family Bathydraconidae; genus Gymnodraco; species Gymnodraco acuticeps. Next base: position 33,354 of record NW_022992074.1, read on the forward strand.
TAAGGAATGAGCTGCTAACACGTCTTATAACTAAATAAAGTAAACCCTCTGGAAAGCTGAGATTTAGGCTGTTGTGTTTCTCAAAGCCCGCGTCACACTGTCCCGAAATTGACACCAGATGGACACACGATAAAGGAGATGTTCAAATTCGGCTCTGATCGTAACAACATCGGGCCATTCGTGAGGGCATCTTAAGCCATCGTATGACCGCCGGTGGAGTTGCTCAGGCTCAGGCAGCAACTTCGTGAGCGGTGGCAAAATCTTTGGCTTAGGAAAGCAACACGACTACGTGAAGCCCTCGCAATGCCGTCGTGTAGCCATCGTATTATAGTACAATTCGTGTTCTGTGAAACTGAACACAAATTGCAGTTTGTTTGCTTTCGTTGCAGTTGTATGTCTTAAATGTAATTTAGATTAACTTCCTGTTTTATTTAGATGCTTTTATTTTGAAGGTGAGTTTACAATGTTGACAGGAAGTTGTTGTTGCTATGGAAACAACAGTGTATGGTTCGGGTGCCATCGTGTGGCCTTCTGTAGGCATCGTACTTGCTTCGGCTGTTGCTTGGCTGTTGACCAAGTTCGGCGCCATCTTCGTGCGAAATTCACAATTCCATATTCTTGTGTCCATCTGGTGTCAGTTTCGGGACAGTGTGACGCAGGCTATCAAGCATAATTTACCTACATTTGATTGATTTTGCTAACTTATAACTTAACTGATAAGGCAGTAAGTATAGCTCTAGTGAGCGGCCCAGCCCTTCGTATATATTTCTGTATGTGGCCCTCAGTGAAAAAGGTTTGGACACCCCTGGTCTAGAAGGAAGTAATGTTCTTCTGCCAAGTGCAGCAGCATGGCTTTCACTTTCTCTCTCTCTCTTCTGTCAACAGGTGCTCCACTAACACTAAGGTTTTTCTGTACCCCTGGTGGATGTTTTAACTATACCACAATCTAAAGGAAAATAATTGCGTTAAAAAGTATAATTTCGAGCTTGATAAATAAAAAATATTATATCTCTGGTTCTGATTGATCAATTTTCAAGGAGGATCCTCCTTAGTGTTTGTTAATGCTATTTTAAATTGTAATAACCTGTATTTATGGTATATACTGCTTGATATCAATATTTATCAATTATGATACCATAAACAGAGTAATGATCCGCACAGCTCTCAAATGGATTATTTTATCAACTGAAATTAATATTTTGAAGTCTCCTACCAAAGTACAACAGACTATATGTTCAGATTCAGGTTTTATGTTGTGCCATCTATAAATAAAGCTGCATCTATGATTGATCAAGATGAAGATACCATCTAACGAGCGTCACGCACAGAATAACAAAGAAACATTTAAGTATTTACATTTTCAAAACATATGCAGGGTTTTAGTTTGTCCTGAATTGAAATCAAGTGAGTAAAAACTGCACTAAAAAAACCTTAAATTCAAATGTTTCAAAGGCGGTATTGGTATTAGAGCTGTCCCGAATTAAAAATTTCGGGCTCCGGATATTCGGTAGTAATCAGCAGCGAATATTCGGATATTCGGCCCGCATGGGGGTGGGGGGTGCGTAGTAATCAGCAGCGAACCGCTTCAATAGGTGTATTTCAGTTTATTCACGGCATTCTTTTTGTTATTCTACAGTATTGTTGTTTTATAGTTATTTGTTAATGTAACCCAATTTGTGTTCTTTGAAATTGAAAAGGATATCGCGTTGTGTTTGTTACTTTCGTTGCAGTTGTGTATGTCTTAAGTGTAATTTGGCTTGGCTTCCTATTTTTTATGGACATGCTTTTATTTTGAAGGAGAGTTAGCGCTGTTGACAGGAAGTTGTTGTTGCTATGGAAACAACGTGACGGAGATTAACGGAGAAAAGTAATATCTACATATAAAGACGGAGAAAGTAAACGATAAAGGTTTATGGTTAAGTGTTAGCACCCCCCGAAGAGGCGCAAGCCCTTACGTTGATATTGGAGATTTCAATCAATTCAAAAAAACGAAAAAATCCAAATAAGGAAATTGAAACCCGAATAGTACTCCAACGAACGGATATTCGGATATTCGGGTACAGCCCTAATTGGTATAAGCCCCATTTTCAAAGTCGCAGTATAGACGACAAGAAGTGGAAGACAGTATGTGTTTGTCCATATAGTGACTGGTATAGAAAGGAAAGGTACAAACGTATCTTCAGTACAGAATGTATTTTCTTTTCAGCACTCCAGTGGGAATGTGCTTTGTGCGCCCTTTTAAAACTCATCACTTGTCTCACCCCCCACCAGGAAGCTTCATTGTCAGTTCGACCTGTTTTGTGTGACAGTTATTTGAAAAGGCTTTTATCTCCCACAGGGAGAAGGTTATTGGCTTTTCATAGACGGTATGTTACATGATATTCCTGAATAGTTTATGCTGTTGGAGCCTCAGCGCAGCCTTTACAAAAGGTCAGTCATCTCAACAGCTCTGCTTCAATAACAAGCACAGGATGTCCTGACACCGAGCGCCTCGTAGCAACAGCCAGAGATCCCTCTTCCTAGCCCACTCAGTAAAAACTACCGTCATGAGAAAAAGTCCTCGTTGCTGAATCGTAGAAGACATCCGTTCAATTATAAGATGTTTCTAAAACAAACATCCCAGAACTACAGCTGAAACGTTATTGCCGAATGTTCATTTCAAGTGTACTCAACTCAACACGCTCTTTTCATGCGTTTTCCATTAGCACATGTTCTGGATACTACCTTGTACTTTTTTTGCTACAAACTCAGTTGAAGTTCAAGCAGAAGGACAGATACTAAAAGATGGAGTCTAAACACTGCAGACATCCAATTGGTCAGGGGGAATAGTTCATTGAGCGATAGGATAGGATGCCTTGATTTATTTGAAATGGCAGCCGGTAAAATACGCCATACATTACAGTGGACAATTAACATTTCCTTGTTTGGTTCTCGATGAACTCGTCAGCTAGTGTTGCGGTGAAAATGATTTCAGAGCAGTTTCATTATGAGAATCGCAAAAACATCTGAGGCTCTATCCACAGCGGAAAATCAAAGGATAAGTAATCTGATGTAAAAAACGAGTCATGGCCAGCTGAAACATGGATTGAAAACACGGCATGTCATAATAATAATAATAATAATAATACAAGAAACATCATCTTAATTTAGAAAAAAACCTTCTAAATGGTTTGTTCAGATCATAAAATCACATAAAAGTCAGTTTTAACATTTGTTTTTTCATCTGTTTTTGTTGGTTGTTGAGTGATTTAAATAAACAAAGCTACAGTGTCCATGCTGCTGTATTATTAGGTTCAAATTGATTTCAGGTGTTCCCAAAAATGCAACCAAAATCATGCATAGCTGCTATTTTCAGTTTCTTCTGAAGACACAGTATGCGGTGTAGCTGAATGCCATTCTGCTTGTACTTATTCCTCAAAATCAATGCATCGACGGACAAGTGTGTTTATTTAACTCACTCGCTTAAGGGGGAGCTTGAACATACTGTCAAATCATTTAATCCACGGCGCTAATCGCCTTCATCTCCATGGACACCCAGAGGGAGGGGCGGCTGGGAGGATTACCAGTCACACACTGCACTTTGTTTGCTCTGTATCTTTGATTAAGACAATTAATAACAAGGTCTTATGGTACCGTGTACAGTAACTATGGATGTTGCATTGTCTAAATACAGTACATGGCACCTGACAGCAGTTTTAACAGTAGCTGTGATACACTGTTTAAACATTTTTAAAGCACAAGCCTTAGCTTTGAATTGATGTTTACAGTCAAACTCAAGTGGATGCTGTTTGGCATGGCTTGCGGGTGTCAGTGAGGTGTGTGTGAGGTGTGTCTGCATATTTTAAAAACAACTACAGGAAAAAATGCATATTTTATGAGCACAAAGAAAAGGATTTGTTATCTGGCAGACATCAGGAAAGCATGAGAAAATCAATTAGTCAGGGCTGATCATGTTTGGTATTTTCGATGTGTTTTGAGTGCAGACAAAGCCGTGCTAATGCTAAGACAAGGTTACGTGGAGTTGTTTTGACTCCTTGCAGTCAGCATCGCACAAGATCACACAAAACTGAACATGCTGGCTGAATTATTCGTGTTTAAAAGAAAAATATACAAACTTGAAGACACTAACTTGAATCTTAGGTTGACATAATGTCCCTTAATCATGTGCGAAGTTAAATATTGCATTTCGGAATTCTGTAATTTCTTTCTGGGTAAAAAAGTGAATAAAAAGGGTCGAGTTGTTTATCTTTTCATATCTGCAGCAAGAAGCACACCTACGAACATCCTACTAGACAAAGCAATGCAAGTCTGAAGGGCATTCTAGAAATCTGTTTGAACCCAAACATGCTGGTTTATTTAATGTTCTTTTAAAAAACGTAGCAGGAAAAAAACCACCAAACCAACTTTAAGGCCAAATAAAGAAACTGCAGTTAGAAAGTAACTTTGTTCAGATAAAGTTATTATCCAGAAAACCTCTCTGTTCAAAACGTCTCCTTTCTCTGCTATTCTTACACCGAGAAGCCAAACTAAGACAGAGAGCGGCAGGATTCCTCTGGGCGAGAAACTCCTTTCTACTGAAACTAATGAAAAATTCATCTCGCCAGGTTGGGCTTTATCTTGAGCTCTCTGCAAAGCTTCGTTAACTCTGCTGTAAAACCTCAACATCGCTTTAGAGCTGAGACGCTACGGCAGCTGGCCTCTGCTATGCATACATGAATGTTTTCAAACATGTACATGCAACACTTTGTATGCATTTTGCTGAGAGAGATCCCATGGAGAGGGGTGAAAGCATCCTGACTAATACATGCAATGTGCTTTTAAAAAGATGAGTGGCAGCAGAGAGGGTGGGAGGAGAGAGGTAATGTGGGTGGAAAACTAGCAGCAAGTGAGCTTTACGTTCATGGAGAGGGATTAGACGCCGCTCACAAGAAACGGAGGTTGGATTGAATCCAGCCCTCTCTCCTCGCTGCTTTTCTCTCCTTCACCTCTTGTCTTTCTCTCCTCTCTAATTCCCCCTGCCACTTCTTTCTCCTCCCTCGCTCCTATATCCCTCCATCCTTCACTGCTTCTTTTATTCCTCCATGCTTCCAGCAGTGACAAGTTCATTCATGCATTTTTCAGAGATAGGCGTTTTGTCGTACAAACATTTCTCACGAGGCACAACAAACTGCCGTCACCTGTGGATTTATTTTATGTCGGTTTCTCTTTATTCATTCATTCTCGGTCCTCACACACATACACTCGTGTTTTCTCTTTCCTCTCTCACTCTGAGTTGCAGCAGTGTCTCATATCAATACGGTGTAAACTCATTTGCCTTGATGAACAAGTTTCCTAGAAAACGTACGGCTGATAACGCGTTGGCTAGCCCTTATTTGATTTGAGAGAAAGGTTAGGTCTTGATGAAATATTGAAGATTGAAAAGCTGACTTGAAGCTAGAAAACCTTCAAACCCCAGAGTCCACGCTTTGTATTCCCATCCATGCTCCTCGTGACTTCTCACTGAGGTACATGAACACCCCAACAGCTCCTGCCTTGAAACAAAACGTTTACAGTGAGAAAACATTGAATTATTACGATCCAGATGGCAATTACTTTACATTCAAGTGTAATCTTATCAAACTAGATTTAAATCAGAGCAGAAAGGAAGCCCATCTGTTGAAAGTGAGTCTGCAACAAATGCAAAACCCACTATTTCAATAATTAAGTCATTTTTCAAGCAGAAAGGATTTAACAAGTACAGTTCCAGTTTCTTCAATATGATGATTTCTGCTCTTCTTTGTGTTCTATGATAGAAAAGTTATTCATTTTTGGCCATTTTATTTGAGATTGTATTGCTAAAGGAAGCAGGGTTCAGACTCATGATTCTTTTAAAAGTGCACCAAAAGAATTTAAAATGTTCCTAATGTTTCTAAATGCTAGGATATACTCCCAAAAATAAGGGTTGAACTGTGATTTGCTTTTGTTCCGTCTGTGCTTGAATCCACATATTTCGAAGTTGACATCTTTCCCTACAGAACCCTCTGCCTTTCTGTGAGGTCAGCAACATTTGTTTCCGCAGTGTATCTCAAATGTTGACATATTTCTGCAATGTTTAGGCCTGAAGGCTTACTGTACAGTTGTAGAGACCGTGTTTACTACATTACACTTTGTATGCTGTTGGGAACAAAGGGAATTTAAAAACACCTTCACAACAAGGTCAGGGGCTTCTTTGAAACACACAGAGAGAGAGGGGGCAAAACAACAATAAAATATGATAGCTGGGCCGGGCTCATCTTTTTCTAAAAAGCCTGGATCATTTTACAGCTAAAAAACGCACAATAGTGGCTGACGACAGCTATCCAGGGAGGAGGAACTAACCTAGAAACCTGTGTTTCTCAAACTTGGTGGGAAAATCCTGGCAAGAAATGTGTATCACTACCTTCAGCTGATCGCTCACTATAACAACACTTCAAACTGCCCTTGAGCAAGGCACCTGCTGCACCTGCTTTGCTCTGTAACACCAGCATAAGTGTGTGTGTGTGTGTTTGTAGCAGGTCAAGTATGAGAACAACATAAAACGCCCTCTCGGCCAAATAATCCTGCATTAGTAAATGTTAAAATAAAGGCAATTAGACATAACTGCTTAAAAGGATAAGCTTGTCTTTTCCTAAACAGCGATGACAAGTAGGTGAAGTATCAGCCTGGAGCGCCCTCTTATTAAAACAAATCATATTTCTTTCAGTAACACGCAGGGATCATCAGGCTGTTTTGTGATGAATTAAAACAATTATTGTCAACAGTTTCCCTGAAGGATGTGTTCTTCCGTTGTAGAAAAAAGGCTGCATTGTAGAAGGAGGGAAAAACTGCCTTTGTGTTTTTTTGCATCTTATTTTTGGAAGCCGTTTGCCTGTGAGGAGACTAGCTGTCTCTGTCATCATTAAAACATGAGTCACAGCGCTGCTTCAGGTGTGGATGAAGGAGAACTGAGACCTACAGCTTTTTATAGGAGATAGGTTTATTTGGGTTGTTGCCTAATGATTTCCTCAAGGATTTCCATTTTTTAAGTGGATTGAATGTATTTGAGATGTTACTGAAAAATAATTTCAAACAATAGGAGCGTTGTTTCTTCAGACACTATCCTATATCATAGTGTGCCCCCTACCCATGGGCGTCACAGCCATTATATGAGGGTGGGACAAGTCCCCCCCACCTTTTTAAAATGATTAGTTTAGACCCCCCCACTTTTACTATGCGGAAAGTCCGTGAATCGGTCTATCCACTCGCCACTCTCTGTAGAGCGCTGTGTCAGTGCTTCATTATCAAATCCATTCCACTTGCTTATTGAGAGAATGCCCAAATCAATAAAATTCCGTACCATGTTTTCACTGCTACTTTGTACCAAGGCAGATTCTCAGAGCCGTACACATGAGCCGTACACATGCTGCGTTTTTTGTGTAGCTGTGTCTTTAGTTGTAAAATGATGCGCGCCACAGTTTCCCTGCCCTTAGAGGAGGTGAGGTCCACCACCTGCCCACACCGCCTGTCAAATTGTCCCTCCCACATTGAGGATGCTTCCTACGCCCATGCCCCTACCAGTGTATAGCCAGCCAAGTTAATGAGGAATTGTTGGTCGTACTTATACTTTATGTATAATAAATTATGTTTATTCATTAAGAAAATAACTTGACATTTTAAGGTTGACAAATGTCCCTTTTATAATCATGTATACAAGTCAAGTATTCCCTTTATTGAATGTCGTCATGTTAGTTCTGGGTTGCATGGGAAAGTAAATGGTCAGATGGTTTATCAAAGACCCCACATTATGGGCTTCATCATCCAAGAACCATGTCTCACAAAAAGCAAACCTAAGATTAATTCTTTTTTTTAAAGGCATCTGAATTTTAAGATATTTTTTGCTAAGATACAATTTTAACTTTTAGCATTTCAAAAGTCAAAACAGGCCAAATACAAGGACTTTAACATCCAGCATCCCAGAATCCTGTAGGAAAGATTCCTTGTGATTTCTTCTGAGACCCGGAAAGCAGAATATCAACAGGATCCTAACGTGATGTCAAGAGAGGAATAAATACCAAAGCTTGTCATCCTGTCAGACTTGCCCCTGCCTAAACCAAAGAGGGAAGAAGGATAGATGCGATTGGCTGCGGACCCGCAGCGATTGGCTGCTTCCTGAAACTTTCTTGTCATAGATGAAAACAAAGAATCTAGTATTTGTTCCTGTTTCTGGAAAAGTCTCAAAACACACCCCGAATAAAAAAAATACACCAGAAATTGGGTTGTAAAATAAACACACAAACTTTGGACTATTGACCAAAGCAGAGTCGTTCATTTTCAAGATACTTATCCGCAAGACTGATTGATTTTAGTGACCCTAGTGTTTCTTATACACTGTGTTAGTATAGATATAGTATATACTGCAGTAATGGATATAGAAAAACAACCAAAGGTCTCTTCATGTGTTTTCTCTTTGTTGTTGCAGATCTTCTTGTCAAGCTAGCAAAGGAAAAGTTTGGCGCCATTCAGACGGAATACCAAAAGGTAACCTTGTGTGTGTTAAACTTCAAGTTGTTTTTCTTTTGCTTTCCCTTTGCCTTATTGCATTATGTTTTTCTGATTGGAAGCTGCAATTCACGATAAAACTACAGAAGAAATGTACCTCTGAGATACTCTGTAGTCTCAGGCTTTAATAGCTTTTAGAAGCCAAGGCAAGGCCATTTCTTTCACTGCCACATCTGAAAAAAATGGTAATTGCTTCTGGTCCAACCTGTGAATTTAGAGTGACATCATTAGGAACAACTTTGATAGTCCCTGAGATCAAAAGGCTACCTTCCTCTCAATAACGGGATGATTTGCTGTCTTTGTGCAGCGTTACGATAAGCAACTACTATGTGAATATGCATGCCAGTTTTCAATCATTTGATTTGTCTTTGTTGTTCTATTTCATCCACATGTTTTTGTTTGGTGGCTTGGCTCTTTCTTTGACGCTGCGTTGCCTTTGTCTTCTGCATGCCCTCTTCATCTGATCTGCTCTGCTCTGGCCTCCCTCAGCCAGAGAACATAGTGCTGACTCTTCAGGTAAAGTCTGCACACTGGTCTTATAGTGAAACCCATCCCCTTCCTCACCATGCTCCACTGTCCAGAGTCACCAGGGCTGCACAACTCCAGATACAAAATGATAAACTATATGTTGCATTCTTTTTGAGATTTTACAACACTTTCATTTATTTCATCATTTTATCATTTCAATATATTTGGGATCAGTTGTGCAGCCCTAAGACTCTCACCCAGCCCCCCTATCCACCTTATCGACATTTAGTTAGCTATGCTAATCTGTAGCTTGTGTCTCATTTGAGTTCTGGTTTAGATCAGCTTCATAGGAGCAACAATGTGACATTTATTTGACAAATGACATGTGTAACACCAATGTCATGGTCTGCAACTCCCCTGGGTTATGATAATTGTTAAATATTTCCCTTTATTTCCAAACTTGGTTGCTGAGCGTGTATCAAAAACCAGCATATTACCGTCAACCTAAAGGAAAAATAGCAATATGGGTTTGGCAATTTATCCTTAAATATCTCTACCTTTTTGACTGCATTAGTGTCAAAATGAACTTGTCAGCCTTATGATAAAGCAGATATGTTAAATGTGTTATGAACTATTAAAGAAACATACATGTTCATACAGAATAGCTTGAAATCTGCTGGTCAGCCGTCTAATTTGCGTCCATGCAGTATTTTCTCTAATATCCACGCAAGTATGAGAAACACACATGAACACACACACACACACACACACACACACACACACACACACACACACACACACACACACACACACACACGCACACTTGATATTTTGCTTGCCGATGTTGACAGAACTCTTTGCAGTATTATACATCTCCATACTGACCTTGACCCAGGGTTCTTACGGTCATTACAAACCTGGAAAAGTCATGGAAATTCAAAATGCTAATTCCAGGCCCTGGAAAACAATATTTTTCCCAAAGTTTTGGAAAGTCGTGGAAATGTAACTAAAGTTGCATCAAATATAATTTATATTTTATCTAATCGCCGAAATAGTAATACTATAATGATAATAAATACTGTATCGTATAGTAATGAAACGTAAAATGGAATTTAACTGTCGAGGTGTTTTGCTGGTGAGAGATTTTAGTTGCTTTAGCGTGTAGAAGCTAGTAAGCCTATTTTATTTGTTTTAGATAGGCACAACAGGTTTCATATGCAGACCTTATTTTCCTGTTCCATTTTCAAATAAACCATTTTCAGTGGTACCGCTGAGAAAGAGTCATGTTTTGGTCATTGAAAATTAGGTAACGGTCATTGAAAAATCATTGGAAATCATTGGTGAAAAAGTGTATGAACCCTGTTGAACCAACTGACTCACAGTTTGCAATGAAGCCACAGAAATAACCAAAACAAAGCCATACATATCCAATCGCCTCCGTACAGCTTTTATTAGGGGGAATCTTTTTTTCTAGTGCTTCCGGAAATGTTGTAGTTACAATATCAATACTTAAAAACTACCAACCGATGTTTACAAACTGCAGAATTGTGACAATCAATTTGCTTCAATACAAAACTTGAATTGGCAGATCTCGATTCTGTAGTGAAACTTTTTAAATGAACTAAATTCACGCCTGTGGCTGTTTTCTAAAGACTGTAATTCCAGAGCCAAACTGACAACAAAGGTAAAAAAAAAGGATGGTCCAAGTATGATCTCAATAAATATCCCAAAAGCTTAGTCCATTGTCATTAATAAAGTAACTGCAACCTTGATTGTTTAGTAAGAATTAGCCTTGACCATCCTCTTTATGTCACATAAAGGCATCACAGAGCAATCAGGCTTAAAAAGACGATTTCTAACCATAATTAGAGCAGGCAATTTCCCTGATTGTGTAACGCAAGTTAATCAGTGAAATGTGGGTGTAATCTTGGTTTAAATAAAAGCCTCCTAACAGTGGGTTTAAACAGTCCAGCTGTGATCAAAGGCCTGCTGCTGTTCTTCACTACTTAGAAAATCATAAATATGTCATGTTCCTCTTGTAGCTCCTGAGTGGCATCCAGTCCAATTTATCAAGCACCAAGATCTGAGCCACCATTATGAATCAAAACAGGAAGCACTACATGTACAAAGAACTGTGATGTTAATTCATTCACAGTGGATTCTGCAGCATTTATCTGGCAGTCAGTGAGCAGTTTAGGGTAACAACATATTGCTCAAGGACACTTCAGCAGGACTTGAGGGTGCTGCTTTGATTTACATCTGATTCAAATTTGAGAATTGCCTGTCCTCACCACTCATGATGATGCCACCTCATCCTCCAGTTTGCTCGTATTTTAAGGTCACCTTCTGCTTTTGGGCAATTGCCAAGACAAAGCTATGGTCCAAAAATAGTCAGAGCTGCAAGCCCTGAAAGAGTGGCGGTGGAAAAAACAACCTTTCTTTTGTGAAAATACACCCAATAACAAGCAAGGCCCAGAAGCAGAATAACAAGGCAAGCGTTCATATTTGCAAAATGTCCTAAAAACGGGTTTGACATTTGTGCTTTTAGATGGAGGGAAACTCGGGTTCCCTCATTGTCTCTCTGTTTCCAGTGACCCTAAAGTCATGTATGATTTCATTCCTTAAGGTCATAAAGAGTGTGACTGATAGTGTTTCTCCTCCTACATCTCGTAAACTCTGTTTTGAACACAGCCAGGAGCCTCACTCAGCCAAACAAGCGTTTAGAGGCTGGATTATGCTAACCGGCTGAGACTTCCAAGTTTGCACAGAGATTTAAGGAATGAACCAGAGAAGAATAGTCTTCTCTGCCGAGTTCAGAAGCCATTTATTTTCTCCCTTCATGTTAAAAAAGTAAAAAAGCCGCAGGGTCATTGACTTATGAAGGCGATTAAGATTAGTGTGAATCAGCCGGGGGAGCAGTTCGTCCATTCAGGAGCGATGATAGCAGCCCCGCTTTGATCCTTTCATTACGAGAAGCTATTGAACATCATTGTGACAAGTTACATGCGGTGTGGGAATTGCCAATCCCCTATTCAATTTTGCCAATTTCCAAAGCTGTGCTGAGTGTGGTGGAGATAGGGGCAGATTAAGCAGGAGCACTGTGGTACATGACAAGAGGAGGTGAGGCTCTACTGAGGACCTGCCAACAGCAGCAATTCACCCTCTCAGTATATCAGGGGGAAGTTCAAAGAAGTCACTTTGAATATTTCTAATATTCAATCAAAGTCGAGGGATTTCTTAGACTTTGTGATGTGCTGACTATTCAGAGACAAACGCAATCATATAGGGCAAACTATAGAAATACAGAGTTATCATGTATGACAGGCCGATGACCCTAAGCTTACTTCTTTGTTACCAGGCTCAGTCCATGCATTTTAATCCCCGAAACGTACTAGCTCTCTGATCTTACTAAACTTCTACTAACCGTTTAACCCAAAAAACGGCTCCCTTATTCGTAACAACACTACAAATATCAACATTTCAAAAGTGCATGTGAACTTGTATAACATTGTTTTACAGGTAAGAACGGCATTTCTTGAATGACAACAAAACACTACACCTGACTTAAGCTAATGCAGGCTAATAAAACAGTAACATGATACATTTTAGTAGTCATTTTATGATGAAGTGTATTGTGTTAAACTCAGAAGGGTTTGATATCAGTGGGATGGAGTCATTGTTATACCCTCCATGAAGGCAGGGCCTAAGGCTTTTATATCAAACTGCATTAGTTACATCTGAGTGTACAACAGGAATTTATAAAAGGCTCCGTAATGCTTCGATTTAAGGCGTTAAATATGGAGGTTTTTAACAAACGATATGGTACGAAATGTTTATCTTGAAACAAGTGACTGAAATCGTCCAGGAGATGATTTCACCTGTGTTTTGCCATTTCTTAATATCCTCTATGGGAAATAAACTAGAGCTGGTAAAGTGAAAATGTGCCCCTTTTTTCCACGACTTCCTCAAATGAATTATTAAAAAACAGATGAACTGCAGTCTAACAGGTGCTGTACCAAATGGGCAGTTTTGTCATTTTAAGATGAAAGTAGAGCAGTACAGTAACTGCCTTAAAGTGTATTTCTATTGAAGCAGGTTTTTCATCAGAAATGCTGCCTTTCCCCTTTCATTAGAGTTGAAAAAACCGCAACATGAATGGCTCCTTTGAGTTTTTGTCCCCATCATCCTTCATGTGTCGCTATCCTCTCAGCGCTTATTGCAGCTTATTAGAAATGTATGTAAAAACCCTTTGGCTTACTATTGCTCTTAATCAGCTTGCAGCATGGTGTGTGTGAGGAAAGCATTGCCATACCATAATTTCAAGGAAGAGTCTTGTTTCATAATGTTTGAATTGGCTTGTAGTATTTGAGCACTATTAAAAAATGATTTTCTAGCAATGAGTAGTGTTACGTAATGTGTTTATTGTTTACCCACAAATCCCTTTTGGACAAAGGAGTACAGAGAGAGTTTCCAGCAGTGGGATGATCCGACCAGATATTTTTAGATTTCTAAATATCCTCTGCCTCCTTGTGTGTGTCCTCCCTTTATGCCTTTATTTTTAATCTATCCTTTCTTCTATCCCACCTCATTCCAATTCTGTTTTCCTCAACAATCCCCATTTTACACTCTTGTTATTTAATCTCCCTTTTTATCTTCCGCCTCTGATCCCCCTTTTCCTTTAATCTAATGTCCATGTCCACCACCTTTCTCCTATATATCCTTTAATGAATTCTCCTTTATTCTTCATCTCATTCCTCCCCTGCTGACCCCAGGCCATCTACTATGAGATCGGCTTCGTAGTCTGTGCGGCGCTCGGCCTGCTGTTCGCCGTTCTGGTTCCGATAATCGGCATCTTCTTCTGCATGTGCCGCTGCTGCGATAACTGCGGCGGCGAGATGCACCAACGCCAGAGGAAAAACGCAGACTGTCGACGAGGCCTGCTGGGAACTCTGCTCTTCTCCACCTCACTGGTCATCACGTGAGTACGACACATATATGTACACATGAACTGGAGTTAAAAGCAAGCTACACTTCCATCTTTTATAGTGTGGTGTTAATGCACACATTCAGGCCGAAACACTCAGTGCACACATTCACCTCTGGTCATGTTGTGAGTGACTTTCACACACAAACACACACGGTCATCAGCTTTCCCCATCCCCCACAATCTCACTACTTACAGTATATCAGCATTTCAAAAGTGCATTTTATAACGTTGCTTTACAGGTAAGAACGGCATTTCTTCAACAACAACAAAACACTACACCTAGCTTACTAATACAACAGTAACATGATCAATTGTAGTAGTAATTGTATGATGAACTGCATTGTGTTATACTCTTTTGATAGCAATGGGATGGAGTCATTGTTATAACCTCCATGAAGGCAGGACCTAAGGCTTTTATATCAAACTGCATTAGTTACATCTGAGTGTACAACAGGAACTCTTGCTTTCTAAAAGGCTCCGTAACGCTTCAATTTAAGGCGTTAAATATGGAGGTTTTTAACAAACGATATGGTTCGAAATTTCAATCTTGAAACAAGTGACAGAAATCTTCCAAGAGATGATTTCACCTGTGTTTTGCGATTTGTTAATATCCTCTACAGCAGTGCTTCTCAAAGTGTGGTCCGCGGACCACTGGTGGTCCGTAAGCGCCCCCTCGTGGTCCGTGAGTATATTGGTAACATTTAACATTTTAAATAAATAAATACATTTAAGTTTTCCGCACTCTCGTGGGAATATCTCCGCAATGGAGCGCGCTAAAGTTTCATTTTCGATTGCATGATATAGCCCAGTACAACACCTTCATCACACTTGCGGCCACTTGTTTGTACCATTTTCAGGCGATTTGTAATCTGTTCTAGAGAAACGATGCGATTTTGGATATTTGTGGAGTTAGGTGGTCCACGAGTGTTTTTTTATTGGTTAAGTGGTCCTTGGTGTGAAAAAGTTTGAGAAACACTGCTCTACGGGAAGTAAACTGGAACTGTTAAAGTGAAAACTAAACACTACACCTGGCTTAAGTTAATGCAGGCTAATAAAACCGTAACATGATCAATTGTAGTAGTAATATTTTCTGTGTGTTTGTACAAATAGAGTTAAATGCAAGCTACACTTCCATCTTTTATAGTGCGGTGTTAATGCACACATTCAGGCCGAAACACACAGTGCACACATTCCCCTCTGGTCATCTTGTGAGTGAGTTTCACACACAAACACACACAGTCATCAGCTTTCCCCATCCCCCATGCTGTTTGCTATATATAGTAAAGTCCTACTGTAGACACTCTGTGGCAGCACCCTTCATGCTTGTGTTCATTCGGCACTGGTCACTATAATCTGCAGAGGGTTCATGTTGAATGAATGAGAAACAAAACCCTTCCCCACGATACAGAAGTTAATCACAGTTATTTTATATAACAAAGTATTTTATGTTTCAATTGGCTGTCCCCTCTACACCTTAATATTCTCCTTTGCTTTCTTGTATAATAATTGAAGGACCTACTGCTTCTGCCGTAAGGGTTTATTATATTACTGCTACAGCTGTCATTAAATATGCACATTTTAAGCAATTGGCTGATACTTTATCCAGAGGGGAATGCAGTGAATCTAGCACAGCGATTATTGCACACATTGCCAAAATGTCAAACTGTCGTAACAGTGGTGAATTTTTTTTATTTAGGGATTTAATAAATAGTACCTCAAACTATATTCTGGATGGACGCTCTTATACTGTAATAGACCTTTTGTTCTTACTTAAAACAGGTCAACTGCTTTTAAAAACATTAACCCTGTATCGAAATGATTGCCAAATCTTGTGAAACTTTTCTCCAGACTCGTTTCATTAAATCAAAGTTCTCTGCCGACCAAAACTGAACATTAAAAAGCCGCAACAGATCATGAGTATTTCTTAATCCACCTGTACTTCTTGTTGTAAGTATGCTTTCTCTACAGAATTGTTGAAGCAAGAGAAAAACAATCCTTTCTTTACTTCATTAGTATCACTCAGACAAATTACTCAAGAAATGATAACAGCAAATACTGTCTCAGTGCTCATATGGGAACATTCCTATATTGTTAATGAAGGGGTGGAAACTAAAGTAAGTAATGATATACCAGCTCAAGTTGCACAAGATAAGGGAAATGTGTAAGGGAGTGGGCTGAAAATGTTTGAGTTTTAACTTCATCAGTAAGTACAAAACTGTACATTAAAACAGATAATGTTCAGATGAGCCAGACATACGTATTTTTTAATCCACATTTCTGTCTAAAATGATGTGTATATTTTAAAGTGTAAGTCTTTTTTTGCACTAGAAAAGTCCCTCTTATTGTAAGTATGCCTTCACTGAAGTATTTTTTAAGCAAAAGAAAAACAATACTTTCGAAGATCTCATGACCTAAAAATAACTCATTACATGGAGATTTCTTAATCTAATCTAATATAAACTCAAGAAATGATAACAGCAAGCAAAACCTGTTTCAGTGCTCATATGTCATATGGGAACATTCCTATCATTGTTTAATGAAGTGGTGGAAACTTCTAAAGTACGTCATGATATGCCAGCTTGAACTGCTGGAAATGTATAAGGGGGTTGGCTGAACACGTTTTTTTAACTTTTTCTATACAAGCCTATAATCTGGCTGTCAGTGAAACTCATCTCTCAGAAAATAATCTGTTTCATTGTCTCTGCGGTAGAAGAGGCATTACCCACGGGGGTCCACAGAACAAAAGGTCGGGGAGCGCTGCGTGAGGACTGCAGGGATCCAGGAGTGTACTTAGTTTGATGTTCTTTGACTTTTTGTCTTCCTTGGAACGGAACCAGGCTATTAGAAATTCCAGGGCAATATCTTAGAAGCCGAGACGTGAGAGTCTGAGAGCATCCTCAGAGCATCCTCAGAGCTCTTATTAAATCTCCCCAGCTACCAGGCAGAGAGGCTGCAGAGGCTCTAATGAAGCAATTACAGGCAGAGGAGAGGGATGAGCACCGAGCTGCAGGGTCAGACTGCTTTTTACCGCCGCTAGAAAGCTGACAGCGAGGCACTGAGGAGTGGCGGGGGTGATATTGATTTTTCAAGAACTGTTAAAATCAGATTAGGAGGAGTTAAAGACACCCACATAAAGGTGAGGACAATGAAGTGGCTGAGGAGGAGATAGGAGAGTAAAAG
The DNA here is from genome assembly GCF_902827175.1 of Gymnodraco acuticeps. Taxonomy (NCBI): domain Eukaryota; kingdom Metazoa; phylum Chordata; class Actinopteri; order Perciformes; family Bathydraconidae; genus Gymnodraco; species Gymnodraco acuticeps. The sequence goes on from NW_022992074.1 coordinate 50,545, forward strand.
TGCCGAAAACACAAGGATGTTTACCAGACCTGGACACTGTGGTAGTTCATACTGTTCAGTACAGCTGTCAACAATAAGTATAGATCTTATGAAGGACAGGATGTTCATTTATGAAAAATTACGCAAGTGAAGAAAAGTTAATTTTAAGTGAGCTACCCAGTACACACTCTGCCAATCTATTTGATATAAAACAAACCCCAGAACAAATCTCTTTAGGTGCATTTTGGACATTCTGTAGTCATGCTTTATGAATTTGATAGTGTAATTTGTGATATTGAGCTTCATAAATAACATTTGATTGATTGATTGATAAAACATACATTTTTGTATGCGACATGATTGCAGTGAATACATTTTTGAATACATCCAAGTAACAGAGTTGCATCTAAACCAGACCCATTTACAATAATAACATAACACTAAATATGTTGTGGGTATCTTTGAGTATTTGGAAAGTACTTCAACTGTTTTCCAAATACTTATATAAGGCTTATATCATATTTTATATGGGGTTTATGACAGAATCAGGGCATGAGATGATAAGAGAAAAACACTCTTGAATGACCCTTTACTCCGATGGTGGTAGGGTCAAACCCCAGAGGAAGTGCGAAAAAGTCGTAGTTTAAAACGTGAATAAGTAATGTTCACTGGGTCAGAGCGGTAGCTGTAGGGATTTGATTCACACGGATGCAAGTCATGCTGAAAATGCACACAGTCCTGCACAACTGCTATGGCTGTTAAACGTCTTAGTAAAAAAAAAAAGGCCTGTTTTCAAACACACAACAGATGTGAAGTTCAGGAGATAATTTGGTATTGCAGAGGGAATGGTTAATCCTTTAATTACTATGCCATGTTATAACATCAAAGCTGTATGCCAAACAAATGTGAAACATGTAGTAGGAAACTCAAAGTGACGTGTGTTAGCATCACAGATGACATCCCACCCACGAACTGCCATTTGGAAACAAGTTTAGAGTGAAGTGAATTGGAATTGTTATAATGATATCAGCAATGATGCAGCAGTAATGGATGCAGGCTTGTCATGGTTATGTCTGGTGAATCCAGCAGTAGTGAACCTAAATAACCCAACTTTTCCAAAACATTGGGCATATAAGTGAACATCAGCATTCATATGAATGAATGTGGACTCCTCTTAAGTAGCTTAAAGGTTTTATTCCACACTGTCTGACAGTATATCTTTCGACCGGCGTGTTGCAGTTGTTCATTTCATGGCTGCCCTTTTCCATTAAATGGGGAATTCTATGTCTTGTGCATCAATAACACACATTTATATACATTTGATTAAAAGTAACCTTGATATATGTATTGTCTTTGGAGAAAATTGATGTCCATAGGGTTGAACAATGCTTGTTTGCAATGAAATCCAAGTATAACTTTATATAATCTACAACCCTCTCACCTGCAAAGCTACATTCCCATAAAACTGCAGTTTCATTTCAATAAAACTAAACTGCAGTTTCATTGCATACAGATATATTTTGTCCCAGATTATGTTCCCAGACTAAAACATGTGGTTGACGTTAACTCAACAAAACTACCTGGTTAGGTTCTGTATAAAATCATTGTTTGGCTTAAAATAAGTATGTTTTTTGCTAAAGCCCGCGTCACACTGTCCCGAAATTGACACCATATGGATACACGATAAAGGAAATGTTCATATTCGGCTCTGATCGTAGCAACACCGGGCCATTCGTGAGGGCATCTTAACCATCGTATGACCGCCGGTGGAGTTTCTCAGGCTCCGGCAGCAACTTCGTGAGCGGTGGCAAAATCTTTGGCATGCCAAACAATGGCCGAAGGACCTTGCGAAGGTTCATTTTCGTGTTGAATTCGTGTCTCCATTTTGCCCTTCGTAAGGCCATCGTGAGGGCATCTTGTCAAATCGTGTCATCTTCGCCTTTACTTCGTGTGATCGTCAGCGCCATCGGGCATTTTTCGCCTCACGAAGACAATACGAAGGAAACAAGAAGCTGCCCGATTATCTTAGGAAGGCAACACGACTACGTGAAGCCCTCACAATGCCGTCGTGTAGCCATCGTATTATAGTACGATGACATCGAGATTGCATTTATTGCACAACAAAATCATGTAAACATATTATGAAAATAACCCAATTTGTATTCTGTGAAACTGAAAAGGATATTACATTGTTTTTGTTGATTCCGTTGCTGTTGTATGTCTTATATGTAATTTAGGTTAACTTCCTGTTTTATTTAGATGCTTTTATTTTGAAGGCGAGTTTACGCTGTTCACAGGAAGTTGTTGTTGCTAAGGAAACAACATGACGGAGTGTGTGGTTCAGGTGCCATCGTGTGGCCTTCTGTAGGCATACTTGCTTCGGCTGTTGCTTGGCCGTTGTCCAAGTTCGGGGCCATCTTCGTGCGAAATTCACAATTCCATATTCGTGTGTCCATCTGGTGTCAATTTCGGAACAGTGTGACAGGGGCTTTACTGAAGTTACAGATGTGAGTCAAACTTAATTTTGGGTGAGGATGGATTCACATGGAACACAAGAGCCAACCACCTCAATACAAGCACTTATACTGACATTAATACAAAACCTCAAAATCAAACGTTGTATGGCACAAAATACATTTACCTTAAATTGCCCATGCAGTTTTTTCATAGACTCCAACTGTGCAAAGCCTTCACAGATGAGCCATGTTACTTCAGCATGTGTTTAACGTATCATGTCTCAGCTCATGCATACATACATGAACTGTGTAGTAAATGGCATGTTGCACCAAGCCTGCCAGCTATGAAGATGTCACACCGTACATTATTAAATCCACAGCAGCAGCTTTTTCAGTCTCTACTAACCAGAGTCCACACGCCTGATTTATAATGATAAAATGAAAGATCCTTCCCTCTGTTCCGGCCAAGTGGAAGACCCCTGCCTCATGTAGTTACCCAGAATGCATTTCAGCAAGCTATTTCAGTCGCAGGGTGTCCAACGCTATTAACACAAAAGGTCTTAACATTATGGGCTTAGTAATTCATGCTAATCGTAAGGAGTCTAATTAATGATAATGTAGTGCCTGCACTTTAAACCTCAGTCAGTTTGAATGTGAAATATGAAATATTCAGTCTTTACCTTCTAGCTAACAGAGACACAAGAACTCATCTTAGAAATCATGTAAGCAAATACAAAAAAGGATTATATTAGGTTTACATTTTGGTAAATATTCGCATTTTAGAGGTCATACTTTTACCTCATGTGGAAGCGAAACAACAGTCAGCCGTTGTGTAAAAACGAAAGGAAGAAAGCGCTGCCAGCATGCCGAAGAGCTGTTTCATAATGGACTGCATAAATACAATAATGCAATATTTAAACATAACTTTACATATAAAGCAATAGGAGAGCAACATGATGCAAAAGTTTCTAAGGAGCTGTGCAGCGTATTCCGAAATAAGACAATATGTCCACACAATGCCTTTGAAGTAGTTGTTTTCCTCAGGTTAACAAATGCTTTGAAATGAGACAACGTGTCTGTAGGCATTCAGACTTTGTTCAGTGCTGTGTATTATATTAAGCAATTTACATGTTAGAAAACTCGTATCAGCTGATTTTGGATCTAAAAAGCCCCTTTTTTTAAGATATTGTTTGTTATCCGGTATTTTTAGAGGTGGCATAGGGAGTGTTACAATTGTATTGCAATACAAGACCTCCAGAGCAGAATCAGAGGGTTGATCAAATCATGTATTCTGCCTTGGGCCAGTTCTGATGAAAACATAACGTGTGAGGTAGCCAAACCCTTAATCTGTGTGTGAGTTTAGTTTACAGCCTGTATGGGCTTAGGGGGAAACACACAGTAGGTCGTCTCTTAATAATGTGACAAGAGTTATTAGCACATTATTCTGCTGAATTATTAATAAAGTGACCCAATTAACGAGTAGAAACAAATGTTCCTTACTTGTCCTCTTGTTATTTCTCTGAAGGGAAGCAGGAGTTCAGCGGCTACGGCCTAGAGACAAATACATCTAATGTCAAATCTATCTAGAAACACACGTCTGTATGTACATTTGAAGTTAGAAACTCCAAAGACCACTGTAAACACTGCTAGGATTGTACTTCTCTATTTTGCTTTCTATAATGTTGTAGTTGTTATAGCTCTTAATAACTTTAAATAACTGGTATTTGGTGCTTTATTGAACAGTGTTTGTTTGCTAACTGATTGTAGTGAGCACACACAGGTTCACCTACTTACTGCTGACACAAATACATGAACACAATCTTTCTCGAAACACAAAACCAAGCGCACAATTAGTCACTTAGAGACACACAAGCAAACATCCTCTTCCTCTGTTAGCAGCCTCTCCGGGGAGTCGTCACATCCAGCGCTATTTTTAGTGGATTCATTAATACTGAGATGAAGTTCACTCTGTCACAGACGATGAAGATGTCACTTTCTGAATACATGTAAATGTCAAGCTACAGGGATGGAAAAAAATGTGACATGACAAATCCGAGTTATGGAGAAGTTTGCTGGTTTAACATATTGGTTTATTTTAACCCCAAGATATGAGACAGAACTTTACTCAAGGGGGCCGCTGCAGCAAAAAGAATAGGGGAAAGGGGATTACACGTAAAAAATCAAATAGATTCTAAAAGTTCTATATAAAAATAGCCAAATATTTAGTAGAAGAATTTATATATTTGCTTCATTTCATACTGTCGTAGCTGCCTTATTCATAGATACATTTTCATATGTTTTTGATCTACAGGAGTTTCACGAATGTGCCCAGAAGATAAAGTACCTAAGTGTAAATTATTCAGAATAGCTTTAAGAAGATCAATAGAAGTGTTGAGATTTCCGTCTTGAAACCCTTTCAAAAACACGGCTGCTCTCCGCATTCCTGAATCATTTATTTTGGAGATGACAAGTTGTTGAATTTCAAGTTAAATTTCCTCTAATGAACTAAACAGATCTCAGCTCAGATCCCTTTCTACAAATCATGATACCCAATACACTTATGATTGCTACCCAGCTTGCAGACACCACAAAATGTCAGCTTTTCACAAACCACTGCTAATTAACTGGAGAGCTTGTTGTCAGAATTTCCCATAATTGATCACATCTCCCGGCGAGACGATCATTCAAAGTTTCCCTTTTCTCTGATTTATAGCTGAAATCCATTTTAGTTTTTACTAATTACATTTTTTCCTCATCGTGGTGTCTTTCACGGTCTGTGGGTTCTCGCAGTGTGCTCGCTCCAAATCAATACACCAAATAGTCAATAGTCAGGAATTCTACGAAGTGAAACTAATTGATGTTCACAGCTCGGTCAGGGCTTCTTTTGAATGTATTTGAGACCTTTGTGTTGATGATAAGGCACATTGTTTCAGAGGAGAGGGAAAATATGTGAGAAGGCGAAGTGACGTACGGCTGAGAGGTGGTTTCTATCTTATGGACAACTGGCTAGGGGGATTTATTACCTAGAAAGAGCAGCATTGCTAATACAGATGCCTTTCTCATCATTTATTTTTGATACTGTTTTTTAACTTTGTGGCAAGCATATTGAGGGATAAATGTCCAGTTGCCAGATTTAAAAATATATCGCAACTCTTCTTTCCAGCTCTGGCTTCTGCTTTTTGTTACATGACATTACATGTCACTTGTTAGACGCTTTTATCCAAAGCGACTTACATACTCAATACTGTGGACAATCCCCACAGAAGCAATTTGGGGTGAAGTGTCTCAGGGACACAACGACATGCTGACTGCAGTGGGGTTTGAACCTGATCCGAACACCAACGCACAACCCACTGTGCCACACGCCTCGCCTTGTTCACTCATCTTTAGGATCTCTGGTGATTGTCTTTCTATATTAGTAAAGTACTATATGTCCAGACAAAATAAATCATCCTTATGATTCTCAGAAACAAGGAATGACTCTACTTGTTCACGATCTTCATCTAAACTCCGAGTTTAAAGTAGATACTCATTTAGACTTTTAAAGTGACACTTTTTCATTATGCAGTAGGAGAAGATCAATCAACTTCTCCATGACATTGAATGAAAGTATTGTGGTGAAAGAATCAATTGTGCAGTTAATGACACACACAAATTCATTTAAATTATGCATCTAATAAACTAGAAGGGAACTCGTAACATTTATGTAAAGTTATGGTTTCTTTCCTTGGCTCATGCTACAACACCCTTTCACCAAGTGTCATGAAAATCAGGCAAGTTAGATTATTTGTAATCCTACTAACAAGCAGACCAAACGAACGAAAGAAACTCCTTTACAAATCGGTAATAGGTATTTGCTGCTCTTGATATTTGATGATAAAAACGTACTGCCTAAATGCATTTGCAGTGAAAATGAAAAATGGGCAGGCAGCCAGAAGGTCAAACAGCCCAGGATGCAGGTCACACCTAAAGTTCATTCGATTTCAACCATACTCAAAATGGAACAAGGTGAACAATATTGGGTAGTGGCATTTACAATGATTTGGAAACTAAAGTCACGTGGACATGTTTCTTGAGAGAATGCATATTGGACTTACAGCTCTCTTAAAACTGCAAGTTTGACAGGACTTTGAAAGACAGATGAACTGATCGTTATCACCATACATGTTGTACTCTTCAGTCTGTATAATCCCATATCTGTGTATCTTTTCCTACAGTAACTGTGTAAACTCCACATTGATCTTGTGATAAACATATGCAATGAACAAAACTCAACACACCCTCCTTGGAATCACATTGATTGCAATCATTAATACGAATAGCTGTGAAATCAATGAGAAAAAATCTGTGACTATGGGCCTGATGTACAAACGTCGTGCCTGCATTAAAACCATGCATAAGTTTCTTCCCACACAAAAACTGGCATACAACGCTTTTCCTATTCCTTAAATGTCAAGTTGGAATGAGTATGATTTGTTTGGTTGCAGCAGTTTTGCCTTGCTATATTTGCAATTTCTCCTGCTGTGTCCGCCATTTCGTAGCTATGTTTTGTATTTGTGATTAGGATTTGGCACCTTGTCCTGACCTTTTAATAGAGGCTAAGGCGAAACAATGTCCTAAAATCGGCAAGTTGAAAAGCAAACAGTAACATTTTGAGAGAGGGATTGAGAAGGGTTTGTTTTTATTTATCTTTTAAGGAAAATCCTAACCGCTTTTTGAATGTTTATGAGGGATGAATTCGTACCCATCATTTCGTTCTCTCTGTGCATAGTCGTGAGTTTCATGCCTCGGGCCGTGTTTGCTCCGCGCTGAGCCGACTGAATGGGAAATAGACCGAACCATTAAAACCAATCACTGTGATTCAGCGAGTCTCTGACTTTACAGAACTTCAGGTTTCCTCACAAACAGTCCTCCTTCTTGTATTAAGAGACAGAGAGCTTCTTAGTTAAATGCAAATTAAAGCTGATTCAATAAAAACATGTTTGATAAGTCGAGGCTTAATAGAGTGCAAGAAGTTGTTATGAAGTTGCATTCCTTCCACAGCTATTCCTTGTTGTTTTGTTTTGTACAGCTGACATTTATTTTTAAATCCCACGGTTAATATTTGCTTGAAAGGTTAATTATTTTCATAACCTCAATCAATCCAGGGATGGTTTACCTGAGCAGAACAAATCTGTTTTTTGATATCTCAAAGTAATCCCTGTCTCTCTCCTTAAGAAATCTATACTGACACGTTTCTTGCTCAGCGGCTCACATCCTCGCTTGAACCCAGTAGTTACAAAACTGGAAAACCGGAGTTTAAAAAGGGGGCGCAGAGAGGCTGAACTCCAATGAATGAGTTGAATAACAGAGTCCACCACAGACAAATTGCAAATCCTTGACATTTATGTGAAAGAGGGTTGAATTGAAATAGGCGGACTGAGAGGGGATCTGCACAGATGTGCCTCAGGCTAAAAAGAGGAAGGCTGCAAGTGCATGCAGAGTTTATTTCATTTCATTTGTATTTGTTCCGTTCATGGAATGCACAACTTATGTATAATAATTGTTTACAATCTGTTTAGTGTCTCTGTGAACACACACCGTTGACCAAAAAGGAGCAGGGAGAAGAAAATAATCTTATATGACCTGCCCTTTTCAACAAAAAAAAAAAATAGATGGTCTTCATATTTCTTATTCACAGCCAAACATAACAGTATCGTAGGATAATAAGAGAAACACAAAAACGTACTACAAAAAATACTTAGTTCCCACTTGACAGTTAACGGAAATAAACAAAACAACAACACCAAAACATCACATGTTTCACCCTCATCTGAGTCCTGCTGGAGAAGATCTGTGAGGTGACATACAGAAATAGTTTTCTGCTTGAAAATAAAAAGTGTCTAATCTTGTTTAGACATCGCATTACATTGTTCCAGCTGTTAAATCAATTGCAACACTTCCTCTGACTGTATGTTTTAAAGTTTAATCATGAAACAATATGAACTTTAGAGGAGCTTTTTAAGATACTACTGTATTAAAGTGACCGTCTTTGGCTGTTTGCACGACTCTGAGCCATACAGGCTGTTTGGTTCAGAGTTTAGTATTCATATCATTCCTGGACTGTTTAGAGTGGAGTTAATGTTCTGTTTTCTCCCATCAGACCACTGCTGCCAGGTTTCAGACAGAAACTTACGAAAACTGATCAAAACAGCACTGTTATCTTTACTGGGTTTTCAGAGCAAAATCCCCAAAGTCAAAACTACTCGGTGTCTGTTTAAATTCTTTATGGGACACCGTGCTGCTCAGAGCCGAGTTCAGACTCTGGCTCTGAGAAATGAGTGCAAAACAGAGACGCTATAAAAGGGATATAACAATGGCTAGTCGAGGAGAAAACACTATTAAGTGGAAGACAAACAAGCTAGCCAGAGGTATAACTGTGATGAAATTGAACTTAAAAGGGACTCGTGGAATGTGGCATTTGATGGGAGTGTATAGTGAATGAAAGACTGTTTAAATTACAATATAAAATTAAAGCTGCAAGCAGCGTTGAGCGGGTCTTCGACGCTCCACAGGCTGTTGTCCGCACGTCGACGTGTGTGTCTAGGTGTCTCGAGGACTCGGACGTTGTAAAACGTGGGAAGTTTCAGGCCGATCGGACAATGTCTTTGAGTTACAGCAGTAACACAAACATTGTGTTTGATGGTGGGTGATCTGTCGCCATGGCAACGGCATTTGATGACACCCCATAATATGCTTAGTTGTGTTGAGGGCTGCATCGTTATCAAACCTGTGAAGTTGTGTGCCGTTTGGAGCATGTTAACTGGAATTATGAGAAAACCATGTTTCACGGCGACCATTTTGTTACCATGGCAACCGATTTCAATAGGGTCTTCGCCGACCTAGGTCTCAGACCCTAATAATAAAAATAGTTGCTACTAGCTGCTGCTAATGCTATCACGTTTTATTTACACAATAATACGTGTGTGATTGCCACTGGTCTGCTCCTGAGAAACACAATTATTATATAATAAGACGTTTGATGTCTTTAGGAAACTGCGTGGAAGTTTAAATATGTCCGAATACATTAGTGCGGCCCTACACTCCAATTTGTAGTTATAGTTGCTTCTGGAATAAGCTGATTCACTACCCTATTCACATACTAAACAAGCTGCTAGGTTATCATATATGTGTTCAGCTCACAAGCTTTTGAATACAGGTCACTGAGGTCAGGCTGGCACACAAATGCTTAATGTTTAAACATGTGAATCTAATGTTGTTATGGCATTGCAGCAAAAGGCATTCCTGCACAGCACCTAGTTTTGCACATTAAATAAAAAGAAACCGCAATAGCTACATTATTTACTTTAGTTTGTACAATAACTACATCTTTCATGTGCTTCCTGAGTGATAGGATAATAAGAGTAAACAGTTCCAGCAGTGTGAAAGCAGTGAGGGACTGTAGGGCAACTGTCCAAGCCGAGCAACTACATTCAGGCTGAATGCAGGGCATTGTTGGAGTTTGTAAAAGCTATGGAGCCACCAGACCATGTAACACTCACTGCCCAGCCCCCAGTAGTGGCCTACATACTGGGGCAGTGCACTAGTTTGATTGCTCTTCTTCTTCTTCATCTGTTGTTGTGGGGCTTACACCCTAAGGCACAGTTTCATGTGTCATTTGGCTTTCGCTCAACCAGGAATCACAGCCCTTTTACTGAGTAGCTAGAGGTAAATCTTCGTCCCGCTGCGTTTTAAATTGTCCCCTGTGGTCAATAAGAGGCACATTATCAACAGGCAGCCATACGGCGGTGCACTCAGTGCCCACAGTTTGAGCTGGAGGGTCAGTTTTACGAGTTGCTGTCAACAAAGACATGTGGTGAAGCGGCACGACAAAACTCAGTTTCACAAAGTGAGGAGCTGTTATGTGGGTTTTTAAAAAGGCCACCTTCTACCTGAACATTACTATTCAACATGTTGGAAACAAGCATGGTTAAATACATCAAAAGTACACTAACGTTTTCGTATTTTCACAGTCACACAGCTCAAGTTTAGTAATGAAAAGACGTTTTGTAATGCATTGTAATCCTTTCACTTGTATTCAAGTTAGATGTATAGCATTGCTTAATTAATAACAAAAGCTATTTAACTGGATGGACTGTAACATTTCTCTTTAATATTAGGGCTGCTCAATTAATCGTATTTTAATCGCAATTACGATTTTGGCTTGCAACGATTATGAAAACAACATAATCGAAATAAAACGATTAGTTTTTTTTTATTGGTTTTTCAGTTGAATTATTCTTAAAGTTCATGGTAATCAACTGTTGAAAACATACTCCTCAAAAAAAAAAGTTTAAATGTATGTTTTCAAAGTAAATGGATAATCATTTTTAATAATCGTGATATCAATTATTGACCCAAATAATCGAGATTATGATTTTTGCCATAATCGAGCAGCCCTATTTAATATGTGATATAAAAGACATAATTAAAGGTGAAATGAAGGTGAGAACAGCAGGGGGAGTGCGTCTGTAATCAAGCAGTCTGACATGCTTCCTGTATTCTTTATACATCCGTAGGAATCAGTGAGAAATGGGTTTTCTAACATAAATTCACTCAACAGCAGCGCTCAACTATTTTCTATCACTCCGGCGTTCCCTGCATGTCATCTCGAGTTTGTTTGATCATTTTGTAATGAGACACAAATGTGTGTTTCATTCTGTCTTAACTCCCGATTTGATGTCACCACTTCTGAAACTCTTCTACCACACTCAGACAAATCCAAACTCAATTTTGCTAAAGTGAGGCGGACAGCCGTGTACTACACAGCTCATTGGAAAGCGCTTGGCGTTGTTCTCAATGAGTCTTTGTTTGCCTGCGGATTCCAGTGACCTTGCTGGACACCGGCAGGGAGAGGGAGTGAGCGAAAGACAAAGCAAAAGAGAGGGAGGTTGATATAGGAAGAGAGGGCAAAAGAGGAGACAGAGGAAGAGAAGAGAAAAAGGAAAATAAGAAAGCACGAGAGGTAAAATAATCAGAGAGGGGTACAAAACAAGTCTTGAGCAAGAGAAAATGAGAAAAAGAGGTTTAGGGGAAGAGACGTGGATGAAAACAGACGAGCCGGAGCGGAAAGACAAATGAGAAAGAGCTGGAGAAACAGAGAGGAAAGTATGATAAACATACAGACAAACAGAGACGGACAGTGAGTCAGAAGGTGTGTGTGATTTATAAATGAAAGAGAGGGTTATGAAAGTGTGTACTTGTGTATGAGAGAGAGACAGAAGGAGGGCAGAGAAGTGTCTGACAAAAGGCTTTTGTTTTGAAAGTGGCCATTTTGAATCTTCTCCTGGTTCCGGATGGCTCCACTTCACTTCACTGTCTGTGTCCCAGCCTAGTTGTTTGGCCTAGTTTCTCATTAAGTCTCCATTTATACGACGACAGCGTTTACTCTGTGTCGGCCCGCTCACTATTTATGGCAAACATCATTACGGGTTCCTGGAGACTAGGCGCAGCTTGATGCCACGCTGTTGAAAAGAGTTTCTCTCGAGGGCAGCGCGCGATCCTGTAACATTTGTTCTTTGTGCTAATGCGTGTTGAAGCCTGTTAAATACAAGTAGCAAACACTTTAAATACGTGCCAACCATTTTTTTAACCAGATAAGACCCTCTGACATTCAGGTTGTGACTCAGCTGCCGAAACAGCTACCGATTTAAAGAAAGAGAAGAAGAAATGAATTCACAATGTCTCATTTGACTGTCAGAGAATATAACGCGACAACGCTCTTCTGCAGCCAATTCTCAGATCTAATAAATTGTTAAAAAGGACAAAAATGTAAGGTTATTTTACAAGGATGGATAAGCAAGTGTCTTCTTTCTTGTTTGTAATAAGTTTACAAAAGAAAAAAAGGTCTGATCTTCAAGAAACTTAGTTAAAAGAGTGTAGCATAAGCCAAGGAAGAACCCATTACAATTTGGAGCAGATAAGAATCACGACTGATTCACAAATTAATGTTCACTTCCATTACCATCGGGAGATAGGATGTAGCCTTGTCTGTTCTCCCTGAGTGCCCTTCTAATTGTTAACTAAGACTAATTAGCGGTGATTGATTAACCAACTCCAGCAGGTTTTCAGCTGTGGCTTATTGATTTCTATGCTGTGCGAGTATTAACTGAAAAGTGTTGGTTGACATTTCAGTTTAGTGTGCAACAAGATCAGTAATAACTGTTATTTATCAAGCCTACATTTCATTGTAAGAGCTGTTTTATATCATTGTAAAATAATTATCTTAACCTGCTTGGATATGAAATTAATTCAAAAGTGTTATGATCACCGAACCTGAAAAACGTCAAAAATCTGCAGAACGATTATGAGCCCTATAATACTCAAATCTACTGTATGATTGATTACTGCTATGTGATTGGGTATTTAATATTGACTCTGATCTGGTGTTACATCATCAATATACTCTACTATATTACGAAGGTAATACTTTGCACATGCGGTGTATGAAAACGCATTGTGAAAACGTGTCTGCAGTATATTGCAGGTTTGGATTAAAAGGGTTACATCCACAAAGAGAGACTCCCACAGTAGAGACTGCTCACACACACACACACACACACACACACACACACACACACATACACACACACACACACACACACACTTCAGTGGTTCTCAAACTTTTTTCAATAATGTACCCCCTTTGAAAAAATATTCAGCCATGTACCCCCTGATCAGCGCAAAAACTATTTGTTAGGGGGAAAAGCCTATATAAAGAGGTACAGTACAGCGCTGCACCATCAGTGTCTGATGTATTAAAACAACAACCTTGTAACTGAGAAACACTTAAATGCTACATTTCAAATGTTTACAATCCATCACTAAATTCATGGCAAACCAATTTTAACATCATGCAATAACACTAAGACGACATTAGTTGCTTTGAACTGATCTTTTTAATAAGTTGTACAATTTAGTGAGAAATATGGGCTTGTGCTTCACTGAGGATCTTTGTTATTCTGACAGGGAGGCAAACTGCAGCTCTTACACTTTGTGTTTTGAAATATGTGTAACTCTGTTAATATAAAACCCACATTGCTCGTTACTTTTCCTAAAATTGGTATATTTATTTATTTGTTTTGGGGCGTGGGGAATGAAGAGAAAAAGATATATGAGCATTTTATGAGCATGGGATTTTGACCCCTCATATAAACATATGCATAATGCTGCGCTATACTTTGCGGCCACACGCCGTTGCCAAGCAACGCTTATTGTTTAGGTCCTTTGATAAGCAGGCAGTCATATCATTAGCTAGAACTAGCTAGATCTGATAGATTTGGACATAAACGCGAGAGAAGTCTAACCGGACGCAAGAGAGGGATCAGAGATCAGATCAGCTGCTGCTGACGGAGAACACGCAGCTCTGCATGATCACAGCTCCGCCGCTGTGACGGACCGGTGAGCAAAGCAAAATACACTGAGAGTTAGACCGAACACACTTAGCTAGTTTATCTACTCTGGAACTAGCTAAACTAGTTATACATATATTTATTCTTTACTGTCGGGTCACTTATTACAGGTTCAGCGAGGGAGAGGAAAAGAGAGCACCCCGTTTATTGTTCCCATTTTATTATCCAGAATTACTGTAAACCTTTGAATAAAGTATTGAATCTTCTATTAGTAGTTTGTTTAAATATTTGTTTATATTTTATTCATTAACATAAATCTCACGTACCCCCTGCAGTACTCCAACGTACCCCTAGGGGTCCGCGTAACCCCATTTGAGAACCACTGGTCTACTTCATACATTAACAACAGGACGATGAATAGGGCATAACCTCACTTTGCATCCTCTGTGGGCTCACATACACACACGCACACACACACACACACACACACACACACACACACACACACACACACACACACACACACACACACACACACAGGCTGTTGTGCATGCCTCCACAGAAGCACAGATAAACAGGTCCACATGCAGAGACCTCGGCCTTCTTATACAGTGAGTCACAACAGCCCGATTCATCTCCATTGATCTAAACCTTTTCAGTATCCTCTGAGTCAGTCCTCGTGTTATTCCTTTCTGCGAGTCATCTTGCATCATTCATAAAGCGGCTTATTCCACTGAAGCGTTCCTATAAATGAGATTCACTATGTTATACAACCGCAATGTCAGAGTGTTGCTTCACCATCCATCGTACAGACGTTTTTTTGACCATCTGTTCAGAAGTTAATCAACCCGTAGAGCCCATCCATGCTTACATGCAGTAATAAAACAGATATATAGTGCTAGCTGGGATATGCTGAGGCAAAATAATTCAGCTGGGATGAGTCATAGAAACGGCTTAATATTATGGGATGTCTTTCTCTTGATGTTGCTCTAGCTAATTAAGCCTTGTACCGAGCTACTCGGGTCTGTTTGAAGTATACAAGACACTCACTTTAATGGTTTGCTTTGTGCAATTCTGTGTACTTACATTACTTTTGAATATGTTTACAACCCAGGCTCCTCAGATATATAGATAGGGCTTCAGTGCTTATTGTATATGTACACACATTTCTATCTGAGTTAATTTCCTCCAAATATCGTCCTGAAATGTATCGATTATATTGAAAATGCAGAAATTACAACCAACCCATCTCGTACTGGAGGTTAATAATATAAGGCAGCATTATCATGTTGTGCTCTTAGTCATAATGCATGATTGCTAAAGTATGTGAGATTATTTTAGCTTACGTATCATTTTGAAAAACACACATTTATGACCTTTAAATTGGATTCATTTTGGATTGGACACATTTTATCTGTGTTGGTAATTGCATATTACTGTGATTACAAAAACTGTCTGTCAAGGACATTAGGCTCATTCCACAGGTGCATTCAGGTGGAAGTTTTGAAAGAAAATGTAAAAAGTAAATGGTAGTGCACACTGACCCCTACTGTTGATCACATGTTATCACCCTGTTCTGTAAAACCCACCCCATGGCTCACTGTGGTGATTAAAGTGGAAGCAGCAGGGTCACTCAGTGGTTAATGGAGACAGGAAAGGTCACTGTGTTTGTGGTTTTGTTTAGGATCGGAGTGCTGTGTGCCTACGCTGCCAACCAGAACCTGAGCTCTCAGGTGAAGAACATCCGGAGATTGGTGAACAGCAACATGAGGGACCTGCACACCTTCGTTAATGACACGCCAATGGTGAGACAGTAATGTAAAGTGGTATTCTGGAGAAGATACGGTTGGATTTTCTCTTTGCTTTGTGTCCTATAGCGCCAACGCAATATTAAACCATGTTAAATTACAATAAAATACATTGTAAAACAGAACCATGGATCAGACAGCAGATGGTTGGTTTGAGAATAAAGCTCCTAGTAATGGACATTTTAGCTAGTAAAATAACTTGAGGAGCCCAGGCTTTGACATTTACTTTACTTATAGGTGTTGCATTGGAACTGTTTGTATTGTCGTGATGGTCCTTTGTATATTAGGTAATTTTCTCCATTTCATTCTGACTGAAAATGACACTGTGCTATGCTTCGAGTGTTTCTTGCCGTCTATGACGAAACTAATAACCTAATTTTCATTTGTTTCCATTTGTAACACTCTGCTCTCTTGTGTTTTCCTGTTTGCAGCAAATTGATTACCTAATATCCCAATACGCCACAGCCAAGAACAAAGTCATCTATGACCTAGATAGTAAGTAGACCTCCTCTGCGCCTCTGACGGTAAATTCAGAGGACAGAAACGACTCACTGAGTTCTCGCTCTCGGTCATATATCATGCTTATTATCCGAATTCACTGTCTACTGTCCTTGATTTGTTTTCATAACAGATTTATGACATAACAAGGTGTAGAAACCAAAAGCAGTGCCTGTTATAGAGGATCTCTCGAGTATTCATCTCTACTTTTGTGATAGTACAGCAGGCATTTAAGTTACACATGAACTTAATAAACAAAAGGGACTGTTTGTTTGTTTTCTTCTGCTGATCTGATGCTGCGTTCTCTACAGATATAGGTCCATTATTAGGTGGAAGGATACACGATCAGCTGGATAAGGAGGTCCATCCTGCATTGGACAGAGTTCTCAATATGGCTGGAGGTACGACTGCTTACTTTTCATTTCCTCTTTATTACGATATGATCAGGTTATTGTCAGCTGCAAGACACTGATGCAAAATGTTATCAAGTGACATAAAGAACCTAGCTTTTATATCAAATGTAACCCATTGTTGCACAAAGACTATATTTACAATGATAAGGAAATGTCTTTGAATATAGTATGGCAATCTTTGGGGCAAATATCTGTTAGATCGCACGAAAAATCATACTTTTCAGGAATTTCATTTAACCCTTAGATGCATAAGTGGGGATCTTTTTGACCCGGTGAGGTGGTTTTCTTGAAGTATCTTTGTAATTACATTTTTTTATCTTTTCATATTCCAGCTATTCCTCAAAAAACATGTTTTGGATATCATGCCATTCAAATTTAAAATGTACATTTTAAGAAAGTGTAGTTTTTGTATTAAAAAGCTTCCATAAGTGGGTCAAAAATGACCCGCATGCATTTTCTATGTGATCCTATGGGAACCTTTGATTCTTATCACCTGTGGCTGTCAGGAATACATTCACTGTGGACCACACTACATCACAAGTGACACCTCTCAGGAAGATTATTTTACACAGCAAGATCTGAAACCTGTCAGTATAATAATAATACATTATATTTTTATAGGGCTTTTCAAGGATCGTTTTACAATATAAGGGGGGGGGGGTATAGGACTATCAAACTTGATCAACCGGCATGGATTGATGGGGGGTGGGCTATGAGTAGACACGAGGAGAAGAGATGCGTTTTGAAAAGGGACTGGAATACTGTGAGGGTCTCAGAATAGCGGAGATCTTTGGGACAATATGTTCCAAACGTTTTTTTTCAAAATGTCTAAAATTATAAATAGTGAAAATTAAATATAAAATATTTCTAGCGTGAACCAAAATATAATACTAAATATTATACAAGTGATTCTTCTTAATCAAAATGACAAAAATTGCATAAAAACACATATTATTCTAATACGGGTCCTTTTTGACCCACTTATGGAAGAGTGCAGGGTCCAGTCACTCGTGCATCTAAGGGTTAAAAACATTAAGAGAAAGGCTAACATTTGGGTTATTGAATGTCTGCATAACTTTGGTACTCATCATATGTGTTCATATAGAAATACTTGATTGTGTTCATTGTATTTAATGAGAAACAGCCATTTTCTAACACTTTTTGGAAGTCTATTTGAGACGAAATCACCTGTTCAGATTGTCATATTCTGCCATGAAAACAATATACAGTAATGTTTTTTGGAAACACATTTTCATGGAGATCAATGTTAAACATCAGAGTTAATAAAAGCTGTAACTTGTAATTATCTTTTTTACTTGTTCAACATGTATATGTTATGCTTTTTTATAAAGTGAAAATCGAGAGAGTCATCAAAGGTAACAGTAACTAAGTAACTGGAGAATTTACCCACAATCATGTGACCCCTGACCTTGTGACACCAGTGTTGCTCCTGTGATTTGTTCCCTTGTGATCCTCCTTGAGCACTTGGATCTGAGCATCGTCAACAAGCAATTCATCTAAATTAAAACTGCACTACGCCACTAAAGATATTTGGTTTTATGAACTCGCAATCCAGAAATGATGTTAAGCAATATCAGTGCCACTTTGTGACTTTAAAGATATATCTCATACAGACTTGTAAACTTGCATTGATTTCTAAAGGTGAAAAGCACCACCAACACACAGCACAGATGTTTTTTTGAGTGCTTTCACCACATCAATTGTTGTAATGAAGATATATGATGTACATATATAAACCAATATGTCTCACAGTGTTGCTTAGTGCAGTTTTAAGTTAATGGCATCACCAGATCTTGCCAAAATCACAACCCTTTTCTCTCCAATTGTGTTTCCCTGCTGTGAAGTGAGCATACAAAGTTGTGTTTGTTTGACAAGTCCTAGTGCTTTAACTACATGTAACTAATATGACAGCACACTCCCTGTAAATTCATCAACCAGACTTGTAATACAACAGAAACAAGCATTCAGCAATCATCCAGAAAGTTAAGGTGGTAAAACGCTTGATTGCAGATGACTGGAAATTAAGTTTGTGTCCTATGTTGTGTCAGTCAAAGATTTAAAGTATCCGGTATGAATAGCGGTGTTGTATCAGACGTACTGCTAGGGCTTTGTAAGATTAATAATTTGAGAAAACAGTTATAATGCATTAAGCACATCCACCTGAGTACACACACTGTTTCCCCTCCAACACTCTTGTATCTCTGTTATGAATGTGCATGCCAGTGTTTTTTGCATTTTTATCCTGTTACATTTTAAAGGTCTGCTGCAGGCTTCTCTTTGATTGTTAACTAACACTGGCTGTTGTCTTGTGATGCATACAACAATTGCAGGGGAAAACTTGCCAAAAGAAATGGCAACAAATTCACATTAAAGCATTCCTGTTTGGTTATTGTTTGCCGAAAGCTGTTTGGCGAGAGAAGAGTCCAATTTCAGACGCAGGAGATTCACACAGACACACTCTATATGCCAAACCTAACAAACTCCAGGGATTGAATATGAAACTGTAAGATATTCTCGGCTCAGGCCTAGTCCTAATAATAAGTGTAACATGAGCCAGTATTACTCAGAGTCCATTTTGTTACTGGCCGCTAAATCTGTTTGATTAGTAAAACAAAAAATCCTCCAGAAACATTGACAAAAAAGTTATTTAACCTCTTTGAAAATAATAGTGAATTAACATACTTCCTAGTATAACATTTACACGTAGTTTCCCAGGGCAGAACTTAAAGATTTAAATCAAATGTTAATTATGAAGTCATTAAGTAATCATTATTGTCCTTATGAGTAATTTTGCCGCTGGATCTCATTAAAAACATTTCTAACAACTGTTTTTAATTAAAATTGTTACCTTGAAAAATAGGTTGGCTAATGAGGAACTGAATAGATTATGCTTCACAATCCAGCTGTATCAACAATGGCTCAACTTATTGAAAAAATGTGAAAGAACACATTTCTAAAGAAAACAAGGACAATGACCCTCTATTGTTCTATTTTTTCACTTTTTTGGGAGGAAAAATTGTGTTAAGAGAGTGTTTTGTTTTATCAGCTATGCGAGAGACGAAGGAGGCTCTGGAGAACGTCAGCATGGGTCTGGAGGTTCTCCAGGAAGGAACGGGGAAGCTCAACTTCAATCTGAGCCTGGTGCGGACCAGCATCAACCGAACGCTCAGCGACCCGGGCTGCCACGACGAGGAGTCGGACGCCACCTCCGCCCAGCTGTGCCGAAACATCCGCCAGTCCCTTTCCCAGCTGCAGATCGGAGCCAACTTCACACGGGTACTAAACTCAGAGCTAATATGACTTTGTTCTCACTGTACTACAAAAAAATGTGTACACACTTGCACTAATTCCAAAGATATTGAAGTGACTGTTATTTTGTATATATTGATTGTTGTGTTTTTATCTTAATGTATGCATATGTATAAATGTGCATTTTTGTATGTTGGATTGTGGGATACAGTATTTCGATCTCTTTGTCTGTACACACAAACTGAAATATTGACAATAAAGTTGACTTTGAATTTGATTGAATTTTACTAAATGGTTGCTGAACTATTCGGATTTTGCTCCTCCACGAAAACAATGTTCGAGCCATTAGTCTGATAACTTAATTACAACCGAATCTTGAAATACTGTCTACACAAACTCATTTAGCATTAATGTATGTTAGGGAAAGGACAGGGATGACAGAGTTGTTGATTATAAAATGTTGATGTATCTCTGTGAATGTGAACTGTATATAATTGCTTCTGTGTCTGTTTGTCTTTCAGCTACCTAAAGTGAACGATCAGCTGGAAAAAATGAACGATGTAATGAGAACGGACCTCAGTGCGATCGTCCAGAAGGTGAACCTAGAACATAAATCTATAGATATTCTTACATTGTCATGTTATTGGCTCGTTGGGATTTATTGAATGTGCTTGTTTCAACACGTTTTTTAAGGTGGTTTGTGTACTTGTGCCTCAGTCAGTGTTTTCCAACAATGGAACAAAATGGACCAAAAATTCCATGTTCAAACACTTTGTCTTTTTTCTCTCACAGGGCTACTCCTCTTTGAACGACACACCAAATATGGTGATTGAACAGACCAGAAGTGTTGTTGAGAGTAAGTGTTATTTTACACGACTAAACTGTCTTCTTAAAGCCAAACATTTCAGTTGTGACTACACCTAAATAAACCACTGAGATGTTTTACTTCTTCGTACAACTCTTTTATTCTCCTACCTTGAGAGTTTGCGCAACATAAGATATATTTTAAGTTAGAATTCACACTTAGCTTTCCAATTAAAATCAAGTCCAACTTAAAATGCACTCCATCTTTCATTTGTGTAACGTTGAATAATTTAATATTAACCAGTCTTTAAGTGTGTTCAATTGGAAGTGTAGCTGGCGGCTTTATTACTTTATCTATTATCTTAATATATGTTTTTATTGAAACTGATGGATTATTGATGGCTGTGTCTCTCAGGTGTGCAAGGTTTGATGGACGGCATTGGAAATAACATCAGCAGCTTCTCCAAAGTGTTCCCTGTGCAGAGTTGCCTTTCCAACTTCACTATCGCTATCAGCCATGCCCATGCCAAGATTGAGGAGTACTACCCTGAAATTGACAAACTGGATTTCTACAGGTGAACTCATCTCCTATTCTTAAAACTGTAAGAGTAAAACAAAGGTAGAGAGAAAGAAAAACATACCTTAAAGTGTAAATACAGAAATGTGCTCTGTGTCAATGCTTGTGTTTTAGGTTTCTGCTCTCTAGCATTCTCCTTTTAGGAACTACAGTACAAGTAATGTGTGCTATAAAAGCTTGCCCTAATATTTTGCATTAATGAAATATTCATATGCGTTCAACATTAGTTCAGTTTAAAATAGTGCACTCGAGGGAAATCTAAGATAATTTAGGAGTCATTTTATTTTCCTGCATCAAGCTTATGTGCCGTTTTATAATAATTGGTTTTTAGCTTTGGCTTCCTTGTCTTACTCAAACACATTTTCCATCCTAACTTTGTCATTTTAAGGCCTCTTACAGTGAAATATCTAACTGTGTGTCTGCTGCTGGCAGGTGGATTGGCTGTATTGCTCTGTGCTGTATGGTGGTCCTGGTCCTGGCCTTCAACTACCTGGGCCTGCTGTGCGGCACTCTGGGATATGACAAACACGCCTCACCTACGACACGAGGCTGCATCTCCAACACAGGAGGAACCATGCTCGTGGCGTGAGTGAACTTTAAAACTGAAGGAGGAGGTTTTTGTCGAAAAATAAATCTTTGATGATGCCAGGGTTCAGGTCACTGCTAGAAATGTCGTTCAATTTATTGCTAGTTAGTGCTAGTGCTAGTTACTCTCAACAACAACTTCTATTTCTGCCACAACTACTGCTACGATTTATCGTACATATAAGCTAGAGTACTTCAGAAAAGTGTAAAGACCAGAGGATTTATTCAGAGTCATGGAAAAGAACCAAAGTGCATTTAGGAACAAAGTTGACCGAGATATTTTATTGAATGCAGAACCAGAAAACAATAACTTTAGTGCATAACATTGTTTAAGGCAAAATACGGTAATTTACTCGAACAGTATTTGTTTCCTACATGATAAGGAAATCCCGTATTTAGGATTTAAAAGGCTCTCATACAAAGGGGAACAAATGTTTTTGAATTTCGAAGCATAAAGCTTTGACAAAGTATTCTAGATGTCGTGATTTTTGTCTTATTTTATATCTAATTTGAGATACTTATTCACATCAAAATGAAACCTCCGCTGATCCTTTTAATTCCCCTCTTTCCACCCATTCCAGTGCTGCTACACCTCCATCTCTGCTTGTTCAGTATTGTTTCTGTACCTGACAGCCCGTGTGTTCTCCTCCACAGCGGCGTTGGGTTCAGCATCATCTTCTCCTTGGTGCTGATGGGAGTGGTGACTGTCATGTTCCTGCTTGGAGGAAACATGGAGAAACTTTTCTGTGAGCCTTTCCACACCAAAGAAGTCTTCAAGGCAAGTCAGGAGTCTCCGGGAAAATAAGCACATTCAGAACTCTTCAATGTGCAGGAAGAAAATGTACAGGGTATCTCCATTAGGGATTTGACCTAACAACTATTAAAATTATATATGTCTGATCGTAGCATTGAAATAAATGTATGGGTTATTAGTGCCGGAACAAAAGAACAGAAAAATGGTTTAAATATTATTTTGGTATCATTTCCTTCTGTGCCTCTCTCAGCTTTCTTGCTGTTTCAGTTCAAAAAGGTGTAATAAAGGGATCATCAACATAAAGCCTTTCTTACTCCAACTGGATACAAAAATATTAGTTCGGACTAGTTCAACCATTATGACCGTATTTAATGACTTAATTTAGTTTTACCACAGCTATACTGCCAGGAAATAAATGGATTGTAACAAGAAATTTTCCATTTTAGTTACAAAACTAAATACAGGAATTGTGAAGCAAGAATGCCGCTTTGTTTGGGTTTGAGTGTTTGTCTTGAAGTATCCTAGCCTTTACTTAATCAGGCCACACTAATGATTGTTTTATTTCCTTGCTATGATAATTATTGATCACTCCTCCTCTTCCTGGCTTTCTCATCCACCAGGTTGTGGACACGCCATATCTGGTCAACCCAGAGTGGAAGAACTTCATCCCGGGCTACATGTACAACGACTCGGACCTGGAGCTGACAGCAGAGAGCTTGTACAGGCAAGGAACAACTTTTATGTATTTAGATGACCGTTTAATGTTTGCCACCTTTCAGAAGCAATCCTTAGGACATTATTATATTCCTCACAACCTACTCCACATCTGTCTTCTCTGCATTTCCTATTGAGATCTGACTAGACGGCTAAATGAATGAAAAAACAAACAATTTATTCAATAATAAGCTGTGGAATTACTGGATGAACAACATGCTGCTTATAATTTAGTTTTGGCGCAGGCGTTGTGTCAGGCATCAAGTATGCAACTGAATATGTTATATCCTTTGATGGGGATGCAAATGAGAAGGAGAGAATGTATTAACCTTGAGAAGTTAATTAGCATCATTTGTCTACAATATCTGTGCTGCTTTTCTTCAGCCTCTTTCTCAGTGGTTACATCAGCTTTCATCATCTCCTTTCAGTGAGAAGCTGCATGCTCAGTAAAGGGGATGGCAGTCTTTATATACTTCCAAATAGAGCAGTGTTTCTTTGACTTGTCTTTTCTTTGCCAGTATTAGCAAGCAGTGCTAATACTGTGTACATGATGTGAGTCTACATGGTATGCAGCTGCCTAATGTTATCGTGGGACATTTATCTGTGTTATTTTGGCAAATATTCCAGGCTTTTTGTGTAACGGTACAATGTTTTCTGTCAGGGAACATGCCAATGTCATGTACTTCCAGTCAGTTTCACTTGGTGGCAGCAAATGTTTTCAATGAAAAACGATTAAGTTGACATTTCCTCTCTCTTTTCTTCTTTTTCTCCATTATGTCCGTGTCTTTCTTAGTACTTGCAAAGAGAACAAAGGCATCTACTCAGCCATGCGTCTGGACAAACTCTTCAACATATCCTCCTTCCTGAACTCTACAGTGGTCAGTAAACTCAAAACACAACATTAAAACATTCCTTCATATGCAGTGACTAACCAAGTATCTTTCAAATCAAATCAAGTTTTATTTATATAGCACATTTATAAACGATGTTTGGTCGAGCCAAAGTGCTGTACATAAAATAAAAATAGCCTACAGTAGAGACACTTTACAGCAAATACAACAGCACAGATTGTTCAGAATATCAGTATGAGAAAAACGACACTCTCTATCCTTAGACCCTCACATCGTACAAGGAAAAACTTCCAGAGAAAACCCACAGTTTAAAGGGAACATGGGAGAAACCTCAGGGAGAGCAACAGAGGAGGGATCCCTCTCCCAGGACGGACAGACGTGCAATAGATGCCGTGTGTAAATCCAAGAGATAATACATTTTACAGCATATAGACCGAATGTTAGGAAATGCATGTGTCTGTAATAAGAAGATGAATCCACGAGGATGTCAGCTACAATCCTGTGGAAGCCATCAGGGAAGCAGCATGACGAGACCCAAGGCAGGACCGCAGAGACAGGTTCAGCCACGACCCGAAGTCCACGACTTAATCCAGAACTCAGGATAGAGGATCCAAGACACAGGACTACAGCAAGAGGATCAGCCTCGACTCCGGATCCCGGCGTAGATATAGATACAAAACAAGAAAAAAGATTTGGCTGGGTTAATCGGAACAAGAGAATACACAGACACAGACAGAGAGGGAAAAGGTCATTGGATAAAAGTTATTCTTGATAACCCTCTAGATCTTTATAATACAAGTATAAGATTACGGATGTATTTGCAAGTTACAAACGATTCAACAAGTTCTGGTGTCACTTATTTGGCAAATGTACAAACAAGATACTTCTCAATACATGTATGTTTTATCAGCACTCGGTAAAGGCCCTGTCACACTGTCCCGAAATTGACACCCGATGGACACACGAATATGGAATTGTGAATTTCGCACGAAGATGGCCCCGAACCACACACGAAGGCAACATTTACATTACATTTAAGACATACAACTGCAATGAAAGTACCAAAAACAATTATGTTACAGTACTATGATACTGTACTGATATCTTCAGACTTTGTTCTTTACTTTATCCGTCGTTATATGTAGAAAATATTACGTTTTCTCCGTAATGTTGTTTCCATAACAACAACAACTTCCTGTCAACTGTCCTTCAAAATAATATATTATATCCTTTTTAGTTTCACAGAACACAAATTGGGTTATTTACATAATATATTTACATGATTTTGTTGTGCAATAAAGCAACCCGATGGACACACGATAAAGGAAATGTTCAAATTCGGCTGTGATCGTAGCAACATCGGGCCATTCGTGAGGGCATCTTAAGCCTTCGTATGACCGCCGGTGGAGTTTCTCAGGCTCCGGCAGCAACTTCGTGAGCGGTGGCAAAATCTTTGGCATGCCAAAAAATTGCCGAAGGACCTTGCGAAGGTTCATTTTCGTGTTGAATTCGTGTGTCAATTGTGCCCTTCGTAAGGCCATCGTGAGGGCATCGTGTTATCATCGGTGCCATCGGGCATTCGCCCCGATCAGAGTGAGGGTGAATGCACCGATGATAACACGAAGATGACACGATTTGACAAGATGTCCTCACGAGTGCCTTACGAAGTTGCCGCTCACGAAGTTGCTGCCGGAGCCTGAGAAACTCCACCGGCGGTCATACGATGGCTTAAGATGCCCTCACGAATGTCCCGATGTTGCTACGATCACAGCCGAATTTGAACATTTCCTTTATCGTGTGTCCATCGGGTGTCAATTTCGGGACAGTGTGACAGGGCCTTAAGGGAGTTCTATATTGTACTGTACAGGTAGTTTTGATTTATCTGAATCTATGTTGGTGTTGTAAGGTATACTATACTCTGCAACTTCATGTAACAAAAGTATTGGCAGAATATACAATAAAGAAGGCATTGTACTACATTCTCAAACCAAAGGTAGAATTAAGCAATTTGAACATGTAGCTAACAGTGATGTAGTGTCCAGAAATCTTCATCCTTGGCTGCAGGATCTAATTAGCATTACCTAATGATTTCTTTGCTGCCAAAACAAAGTCTGTGCTGACGGCCGATAGCTTTGACATGCCTCAGCCCTTATCTCAGTGTACGCCTGAGACATTACACTGATGTATGTTTCTATTTCTTTTTGGCTGCGAGCCAGCAACTCCTGCCTGCCTGAGACATTCAGTACTTTCCTGTCAGTTGGCAAAACTGTCTTGGCTTGTCCAAAACAACAGCTGGCACTCTTTCTGCATATTGGTCATTTATCTTCATTAAATGCCGGCACGATGCAAGTTTCCCAAAGTGTGTCATCCTACATGATAGGATTTGGGAAACAAAAAAAGACTATACAGTAGGTCAGTTATTTAATTGTTTGTGCAAAAGCTATAGTGAAAAATCCTATGAAATATTGAGCTCCCATTTACCCATAATGAACAGTCGCAACATGCTTAAAACATTATTGGATCTTTGAAATTATTTCATCTTTTCAGATATTGAATAGCTGTCTATTCCACATTAAAATATCCCCTTCTTTTCAATCTGAGCAACAACATACATTACATTCCCATGGTGAAACATGGTTCTCAATCAAGTCACTGTGATTATAGAGATATTGGTCTAATTCTTTAATGGGGGTTGAGATGTGAATAAAGTTGTTCTTCAGCTTGATGGTACTGTAGTGTCATTATCATAACATGTTAATCAGACCTTCTTAGTATCATATCCTCTTGGTCTTTGAGAGAGACCTTTTGACTTCACCATAATGCATACCAGATGATATGCTCACCTGTTGTCAATACATGTTGTCCCATAATAACTAAACGTACCATATTAACATTTCTAACATTATTAACAGTAATCGTCAAACAGTGCTTACCAGACATTTAGAAATAGCCAAAGTGTTGGTAGGGTAGTCCTCCATTCATTCAAACCTTTATTTAACCAGGTGGTCCCATTGAGATCATCGATCTCTTTTTCAAGGGAGACCTTTCCAACATGGCAGCAACTAGGTTACAACATGAACATAAAACAACAGATAACACAAAAGGACTTCGTATTTACAGGGCTACATTTACATACCTAAAGACATTGACAAGTACCAACAGTATCAAGTATCACTGCACCTATCTGAGCTTTAAAAACAGGCAGTGGAACCAATTTGCTCAGTTTCAAATATTTTTCAAGACTGTTCCAAGCAAGAGGAGCTGCGCACATAAAAGCTTCCGTCCCTAAGTCAGTCCTTGCACTTGGCACATGTAACAAGACCACATCATGTGATCTCAGGCAATAGCTACCTGCAACTCTCTGTGTGATCAGAGAGCAGATGTAAGATGGGAGTTTACCCAACATGGCTTTATACTGTAGATGAACATGTACCAATGACTGAGCCTCCGTACAGTAAGTGAAGGCAAATCAGGGTACAGTGATGAGTAAGTGCTTTACAGTTTGTAACAAATCTCAGTGCACTGTGATAGGCATCATCTAACTTGATAATGAGCAGGTGCATTCATATAAAGCAGATCACCATAGTCCAGCACAGGTAAAAAGGTTACAGAGACTCAGAGGTTGCGCTAGACTTTTTCACTGCCCGTCATTTTGACGGACAGGATCGTAACATTTCCGTCAAAATTCAGTATTACCCGTCGGCCTTTACAGAGAGAGAGAGAACTGTCAACGGGGGGGGGGGGGGAAAGAGCACAGTCGTGAACCGTTTGCGCCGTGTTATGCATGCCCACTGCACCTCGCGGGAGTGCGCACAGCGTAAAGCCAAAACTCACAGACATTTCAATGATTTGTAGGGCAAAGTTGGGTTTGGAAACGGTATCATTTCCTTTTTGGCAGGCATGCTTAACACCGGAGCCTCGCTGCAGGGAAACTTTGGCGCTGTTCCGAGTTTGTTCTAATCCGTCAAAATGACAGACTGCTTTCAGATTTTTCCGTCATTGTTAAAAAAAATCCGTCATAGACGGAAAATATTCGGTTAACGCGACCTCTGCAGAGACTAGCCTTTTCCTGGCCTCAAGTGAGAAACAGGACTTGTTTCTGAAAAAGAAACCTAGCTTCAACCTCAGCTTTTTAAGCAGATTATCGACCTGAAATTTAAAAGAGAGGCAATCGTCAAGCCAGATACCAAGGTATTTATAACAGTCAACCACTTCAAGTACTTGTCCTTGCGTAGTAACAATATCCAAAGTGGTCTCTGGTGTCTTTTTAGCTTTTGAAAATAGTATACAGTACATATGCCGGGCCTGTAAGTGGCGCTGTACTTCCGCCACAAAATACACCAAAAGCAGCCAATAAGCCCCCCGAGCATGGTTGCCATGGTTGCCTGGTTGCCCTTCTGGTTATTCTCCGCGGTGGATTTAGCAACATGTAGTTCATGTGGTTCTCCATGTCCACTTGTTGCTGATGGTTGTGGTAGAGGAGCTGTAGATTTTGCACTAACATCTGTATCATGGTCAGTAGCGTCTGGAGCACGAACGCAACCCCGTGATCCGCCATTGTTGTTGTTGTTGTTGTTGGCGAAAGGCATCAGCAATGATGCGCGGGTGAGCAGGAGAGGTGGGGAGAGGCGGGGCTATGATCGTATAGGGCGTACACACGGAGCCGCAAGCCTTTTTTCCCCAGACCTACCCACCGTTATCAAAGTGTATCGTTTGAGGGCTCCGTTTCCGCGGCTCTGTGTCGGCCTCGTGTGGACGAACCGTCTATACGATAAAGTACCCGTTTCGTCTCCGTGTGGACGGGGCCTAAGGTTGTTCTGACTTTACTACCCTTTGTGTAGCTTAATCTGCCAATTAAATTGATTAACTGATAACACATTTAAATGAATTCCATCTTTTAAAGAAAAAAATAACTCAGTACAATGACTATTCTGAGAAATCCAAACCATTGTCAGCCTTGGGGTAAACTCCTGTTTCGGCATTTAAGGGTAAAGTTAAGAGAAACATTTTAGGAAACAAACATCTCCATTGCCAACATCTTTGTTGTGTTCTCTTCAAAGTGCCATAAAAAAGCTTGAAATTACATATTACTTTTCAAGCCTTTTGGAAAATCATATTTTTCACCATGGATCTCTTTATGGTTATGGCTTTCATAAACGACAATACAATAAACCCTTATTGGCCCATAAGGTCATTGTAGAAATGTTGTTTCATGTCTGCCCAGGAATAGATGTCGTCTCTTGGTTGAATAACTTGGTTGGGTAAGAAATGTAAGAAATGCATTCCAATTTGTTCATTCATTTAGCAACTTTCAACAAAAGTGCTTTATGCATTAATAAGGACTGCAATTAAAGGTGGGGTAGGTAATTTCGGAGAAACCAGCTCGAGTGCGCTAGAATTTGAAAATACATAGCCGGAAAAAATCTGCCACTTCCTCCTCCAACACACACGAACGCGCATATGACCAATGAGGGCACGAGATAAGTTTGTGCACAGATGGAAGGCTGTCAAAGCACTTAAGATATTCATTGCTATCGGGATGTTAAGAGCATTCCATGGAATATAACAAGTGTATCTCGAGACGGTTTCTCAAACTTACCTACCCCACCTTTAAGAGTTACAAGAATGATTTGTCCACACAAACAACCTCAAGAAACGTAATTCTGGTATACTATCCAAACCACATCTTTAAAATAGTTTGTCACCCTAGTACTAACGTTGTTGCTTAGCATTTTTGTAGGCCTATCATTATGTTAATAATTTGTATGTATTCACCCTGTTCAAAGACTAAAACTGTGACGTACATAGAAACCTTGGTGAGAGATGTGAGATGTTAAGACTATTTGAGAATCCAAAATGTAAAATAACATAATCAAGCCGTAGTGTTTTACATGCAGTCTCTGTTAAAACGGTTCCTTTTTGTTCACAGTTCACTAAGGATGTGGTGAGTCAGCTGGAGAGCGTTAAGATCGACCTGAGGGAAATAATCCTGTTGGAGGCCGAGGGGAAGCAGAACCTCGTGGATTTCTCTGACGCAGGGCTGTCAGAAATCAACTATGCAGACTACCTGGAAGAGGTGACACATAATGCATAACGTAACCATTAGGGGTGCACGATTCGATTCGATTTCTTGGGGTCACGATTTGATTCACAATCGATTCGTGATTCAAAATAGCTCAGGAGTCTGCCCTGTGAGGCATGAAGAGCGGACAGAGTGAAGAGGATTTCCTGGTGTGTTTCCCTTGATGCTGCATAAAGTCTAAGTGCCATGTTAGCGGGACATTACGGAGCTCACGGCATAGAAAAAATGGAAAACAGCGTAGCGGCAAAACTGAAAAATGTGAATCGATTCTTGGAATTTCTGAATCGATTCTGAATCGGAAAAGAGATAGAATCGCGATTCGTATGTGAATCGATTTTTTTACGCACCCCTAATAACCGTTAACTGCTACAATTGCCATGCTTACATTTTGGATTCTTATTATGAACTTTTTGCTACTTTGTAATCGAACTGCTGCACCACAATTTCTCTTAGGAGAAATAAAGATTTATCTAATTCAAAAACGTAATAAGTATAATCCCAGACAGATCACACTTAAACTGTGCATGATTCAAAATCAAATACAGAACAAATGAACTGAAGACAGAAAAATACATTCACATAATAACTATATATGATCTGTTTGGAAATTACAAAGTAAAAGTCAAATATAAAATGTAAGAAATATTCTGAAACGTTACTTTAGTAAAAGAAGCAATATACCACATTGTGAAAAGTAGTAGAATATTTGTTCACTGATGCCTTTGTGTAATTAGCAAGTTTAAGTGAAATATAAAAAGAACATTGTCCCTGTGATATGCAGTGGAGTAAAAGCATAAAGAAGCATTAAATGAAGATATTCAAGTAAAGTAAAAGTACCTCAAATTGTAAGTACTAAGAGTAAATGTACTTCCATTCTACCACTATAGGCTCTGACGTCAATTCATTAGTGATATCTCTTTATACATACCAGTTCAATGAAAGACCAGGGTAAATATTGATAACAGATTGTTCTATACATATACTATAATGGTATATGTACTTTAAAGGACTGTTACCAGAAATAGCATGGTTCCTAAGGGTCTGTTAAACCCCCCCCCCCTCCCTGGCTGTCAGTTAACATACAGCAGGCAGCCATGCTTTACCCAATAGGAGCTGTGACCTGACACAGTACACTGGGTTCTGTTGAGCATCACTGAAGCCTGATTATCCAAAAGTATTCCTGCCAAGGCAGAGAGAGCGTAGGAACAAGCCGGGACTCGGCACTCCCGTCTTCTTCGACACTACCTGTCAGGTTCACTCGCATGTATTTCTTCTGAGAGCAAAGAAGAGGTTGAAGGACTCCATTCAAGTGCACCACCTGTCCTGATTCACAACTCACTCTCAACAGTCAGGAGGAGAGGTTTGAGGTTCTTAAACTTAGATAATAATAGTGTATTATGAGAGCAACTCTAGTAGAAATATATTACAGAGAGGATCCTTACAATTATGCAAGTTTCCAAAACCCTTGTCTTGGCCATTTCCTGCAATATCTATAGAACATTTAATCTAAATAATCTTTTACTTTTTGGCAAATTAATTACAATTGAGTGTAGGGAGGTTAAAAAAAAAGAGATTGTGTATTATTCAGATGATCAATAGTTCCTTTCTTTTTTTAAATATTGTGGTTTTAATCACAAACTGGTACATAGAGACAACATTTCTCTGCTGCTAAACACACTGAGTTGATCTTGTGCATAATGTAGTGATAGCACCATGTTGGCTTTTTATTTAATATTTAGCCACTACTATGTTTTCATTCCTTCTAGTTATTTGTACCTCCTGAGTACATGGATTGCCTCTGAGTTTAATAAGTGTTTAGTGCTTAAGCATTTGCTTCCAAAGGAAATACTGGAGCAGTGAAGTGGTTTTAAAATTCAACGTTGCCCTATTGATGTGTGTTTTTACTACAGCAGCTCAGGCTAATTATGTCTCAAGTTAACAGTCATTCCAAGGAGCAGTGGGATTTTTGAAATGTAAAAGCAACAAAATGAAGTCATTTTTTAAAAGTGTTTTATTACAGTATGCAGCTAATAATGGATGATATCTCCAAGTGTTTTGCCCTCCAAAATTACCATTGAAAGAAGATTATTTATTCCTCTCTTTATACCCGCGTACCTTCAGGTCAACAAAGGAGTTACAGTGATGGACCTGCTCACATATGCCAGAGAGCTGGAGGCGCAGACAGACCTCATGGTAAGAACACCTTGGTGCTTTTATACTTTACATTACATTTAGCTGACACTTTTAAGGCTAACATACACACATGTTTCTTTAGAGATACATCATTAGATTAACTTGGTTCTCCGCCTGTGTGTGTGTTTCAGCCCAGAGGCGGTCTGCAGAGCTCTCTGAAAGGTCACATCGGCACTCTGCGGCAGATCCACGCTCAACAGGTCATCCCCATGGAGCAGGCCATGGTAATGCCTCATTATTATTTTTCTACTGAAATCGCTAAAAAACGTTGCAAAAACAGCAGCTTTTATTGTATTTTCCATCTAAATATGTGGCTTAAATCAGTTGTTTTACGACGGGGAAACAATGAACTGGCACGATATCAGGGTAGAAAATATTTGCTAACCTAGAAGTTTTCTCGTTAGAATGTTGTCGAGTTTGGCAGTCAGTGTTGAAGAGGAATGGACCACATTTCTTAACCACAGTGGCCTTAAAAGACCAGAGAGCAATGCAATGCCGCGGGGCATGTTGTGTGCGACTGAGGGATGCTTTTTCTTGTCAAAAATGTACAGCTCTTGTTCTACTATTGCTGTGAGGGCAAGTGCTGTACGTTCTTAACAATTCTTAGCTTGGAGGGTTGCTCGGGGACACACTGGGAAAAGAAAAAATATGTTTTATTAATTGCCAACTCCTGCCCAACAGATTTGAAATCAAAAATAGAATTTAAATAATATTGATAATAATATAAATATATCTATATAAAAACTAGATCAAATGACTATTGTTTATATAAAAATGATAGCGACAAAGTCAGAGAATTGCTTGGAGGGAGCATTTTAATGTCTTTGAGCTCATTGCTTTGGTGTTAGGGCCCGTAACGTTACAATACAGCAAAGCCTTATTATAATTGTAATTATAGCTCTGTATACATATATCAAATAAAGATGTGCGTGTGTAGGACAAAGTTCATAGAATAAAAAGGTAGAAAACAGTATTGCATGTACGTAATGTAACAGTCCAGGCTTAACAGCAGCAGTATTATGATAGTACGGCGAGATGGTGGGGGCCAAAAACAGAGCAACAAGAGAGTGAACTTGGACTAATATACATTCATCAGGTGGCCAGAAACACAACTCTAAATGATCGCTAATGTTGAATGTGTGTAAATTAGCAGCTAAACATTTTACAAAGTGATGTGTTCACAGCTTGTTTCACTGCCAAAAGCTGCCCCAAAAATTCATTCAAGTAGTCGTAAAGAAACTCGACTTCAGAATGCAGTCAGAGGCCGTTTCTCAATGTCGAGTATACCTGCTGCAGAGCCACTATTTCAAGTATACTACGTCATTGAGTGGCGCCGAAGGACTGTTTAAATGCCCAGCATTCGGTGCCACTCGATGACGTAGTATACTTGAAATAGTGGCTCTGCAGCAGGTTTACTCGACATTGAGAAACGGCCAGTCATTGATGTGTTATCCATGGGCTAATGCTAATTCAAGGGAATGATTACATATTGGACAAACATATTCATATCATCAAACGTGGAGTGTTTTGACCCTCAGGCCACGTTCAATCATCCCATGTTGTGAAAAACACATTAAATATCATTTGTAATTTTCCCTGTCAATACTATAATATTGAATAACTTCAGGGTTTTACAGCTACTGGACATTCAAACAGTGACGCGCTTCAACACGACTTTTACAACAGATTCTTGTGTTTTTCTTTTTCCACTTTCCACTTCAAGAAATATGTTAGAGCGAGGGTAAGCTGAAATGTGTCCATACCATGTATTTAGTGTCCCCATTCATTATATGGATCATTTAGAGATATTGTATCTCACAGATCTGAGAAATCTCATTCTGAGTGGTATTGTGGGATATTGTGTGTGCTTGTGTTTGTATATACATAAACATATCCTAATCAATGGTGTTAATCATGGTTTTGTACCAAAATATTCAGTGATATCCACTTTAAGAAAAGAAATGCTAGTTTAATCCAGTTATTCATTTGGTATAAAAACTCAGTTCTCCATCATTTCTGTGAAAATCAAGAAAATATTCATAATTTCTTTCTTTGCAATGTGGATATTTAATTTTGGAACAAAAATCTTCAGCATGCTTGTTATAAAAGCAGAATATTGTTCATCAAGTGTTGTTATTACCTGGTCTCCCTTTGTGTTTCTCTGGTGTAAATGGCCCCT
Source organism: Gymnodraco acuticeps (assembly GCF_902827175.1). NCBI lineage: Eukaryota > Metazoa > Chordata > Actinopteri > Perciformes > Bathydraconidae > Gymnodraco > Gymnodraco acuticeps. The sequence continues at coordinate 85,098 of NW_022992074.1, forward strand.
AAGTGTTTCCCCCGACTTTTCAGGTTTCTGGTGTTAAATTGTTTCTTTGTCTTTTTAAAGAGCGCATTGAACCAGAGTATGAGGTTCCTGGAGAGAACAGCTTCAGACCTGCCAGTAAGCCAACAAGCTCTTCAGTATAAATCAGAAATACAGGCTTAAATTAAAGTCAAAACTGATTAAATCTGTAATTTCTTCCCTGCAGAACAAAGTTTTAGCAGTTCTGGAGGCGATTGAAGCGGCCCAGTACCTCATCTCCCAGAATGCAACACAATTAATCAATCAGGTAACGCATGGATACCTTACTTTGTTCATATGTTCTGTTGATCTGCACCTCACATTTTGTCTTGATCTATTACAGGAAACGGGAAAATACACAGCCACCATTGTTGGATACTTCAATCAATACATAGAGTGGGTCAAAACCTCAGTAAGTGTTTGCGTGTTGATTTGTTAGCTTTATTTGCACATTTTGAAAACACAAAAAGGTCATGAAGAGTAAAATTAAATCTAAGAAAAGTCAAATACATGTGCAGGTGAGGTAGAAACCCATTATAGGTTTATCAAAAACATATTTAAGTATACAAAATAAACGTATCTTAGGTGTATACTTGAAGAATTACATTATTATATGACTTAGTCAAAACCGAACAGTGTTAGTACACAGAGAGAAATGCACTTTGCATGGTACATGAGTCAATTCAGAGAAGACCAATATAACAATTACAACCTCTATAAATGGAGGAATTTGCTTTGTGGCTCATTCGTTTTGGCCGTAGTTAGGAATTCACAACAAAGTAAAAAAGCAAGAGGAAAGACACGTTTGAAGCCTGGAGTATTTCCTTAGAGCTGTCAATAGGACATTTTTATTTCAATCACAATGTTTTTGTAGTTTTGTGAGAACACTTAAAGTACAAGGACCTACTCGGACCTATTGTGCAATGAGAAGCTAGACTTTCCGTAAGTACTGAATGGCACCAAGAGAGGATTTGATCTTTTGAAGCTGCAAACAGAATTAGACAGTCTGAGTCTGATGTGTTTGTGTTGACTGATTATATCTCTCTCCCTGCAGCTGGCCTTAGAGGTCGCACCGTGCAAGCCTTTCAGCAACATGCTGGACACGGCGGAGATCATTACTTGCAGTTTTGTGGTCGACTCCATGGTAATAATATCGGGGAGAAAGAACCATTTAAATGTGATGTTTAAAGAGGTCAGGGTGGTGCACCATAACTCTTTTGTGTATCCTACATTTAACATCAGGTAGATCAAAAATATGCAAAGTTGGCAAAAGTGTGAATTTACATCTGTATTTGAAAACAGTTTGTTTGAAGCTAACAATTTAATTGATCGTGCATCCTTCTGGAGATATGTTCTTTATGCACTGAAACTTCATCTAACATGTAGGCCTAATATAGCATCAATACATATGACTATTTTGTCAAAACAAACTTCTGAAACCTAAAAATATTGAATTTAAATCATCACGAACGACAAAGAAAGAAGCAAATCCTGTTCTTATAACTAGGGGAAATTGGGCATAATTGCTGGGTAAATGACTTTGATTGATTTATAACTTATCACAATTAAATTCCTGGACTATTGATTGATTGAAAAGTGTATTAACAGCTTATTGGGTACAGTACAGTACAGCTCAAAACATACAATTGTTAAGGGGATGCAGACCAGAGAAAGACTTTCGTCTTGTTTACATCAGGGTCCCCCATTTCTAATTCATCATATCATTTAAGACATATAAGACATTGACATACAGATGGCTTATTTACAATTTACATACAGGTGGTTTTTTACATACAGATTGCTTATTTACAATTTTCATTTTAGATTTCGTTCTAATACATCCTAACCGGACATTTAAGACATACCAAGTCTACAGATATACAGTTAGTAACAGAGTCTAAAATGCGAGTATATACATACTATTGGTTTGGTTGTTTCTCCACAGAACACCTTCTGGATGGGCCTGGCTGCAGCGCTCTCTTCCTGCTGCCCAGCATCCTCCTCGCTGTGAAACTAGCAAAGTTCTACCGCAGGATGGACACAGAGGACGTTTACGACGAGTGAGTAGGAATATGTGTTACTCCTTTACAGCTGCATACATTTATTTTATAGTTTAATCTGCAAAAGATGAATCTCGTTAAGACAGTGTTAGTCTTTACAATTGATATTATTGAATATGCTGTGGATGGTTCTTTCTCTCCAGCTTCTTATGTTCTTCCCGCCTTCTGCAAGTTATATCTAGCTAAGCTGCAGAAAGAGGAATTTTACTTTTAAGTGTGTAGTTGTATAATAGACGCACTATTCTTAATCATTTGAATATCATTTGAACTTCAATTGATTCACGTTTTTAAATCTACACTTCTTCACACTCTAGACACTTTTGAGTTTAGGATTCAGTGACTTCTATAATGTGTTTTCGTTGATGTATTTCCTTCTGCCTTTTCTCCCGTTTGTAGTTCCTCTGTTTCTGGGACTTGGCATTTTACTTTGTGATAACCATTTCTACGATTTCCATATCTTTTTTTTTATTGTTTCATCCCTCTCTGTCAAGCACTTGGCACTTTACAAAGAAACATTGACACATTTGTCAATTTACATTTCTTCTTCGTGCACCTTCTGTTCTCTCGTTTAATCCCAGCTTCACACAAACATCACGCAATGTCTCCATCAGTTGTCATGTGATCTGTGCCGGGTCACATGTCTGTGGTGCATTTCCATCGCTCAACATTTCAATCAAATGTTTATGTTGTTTTTTTGTGTATCTTTATAGCATTGAGACAATGCCCATGAAAACGTAAGACTTTTAAACCACCTCCCTCTCCTTTTCAACTTCTCTCACTCTGTGCTTTTCTCCGGATCTTGTAAATAGACTTGTTTACTAAATTCTTGGTGCTGGTTTTACGTTTTTAAGCTTGAAATTGCTCTTATGGGTGGATGGTGTGGCTTCTTGTCGTGTGCTACCTTTGAGAAGTGCCCCTTACCTTTTAAAGAAGGGCTCTTGCAATCATTACCTTACAAGTCCACCTGTTTTTGTAAGTTGTAGTGTAAATAAAACACTATAGTTTATACTCCAAAAAATATTTATCTCTTAACATTCTTGAAAAGTTTGATGACTTGGAAAATAGGCATTTCTACTACAAAGCTTTGATCGGCATGTCTCTTACATTACATTTTTCATCCCTTTTTTTGTATACGACATTTTGTTTTCAGTATGGAAATTGGTAATAATGGTTATCATAGTGAGAGGTCACAAGGTATCCCAAATCCTATGATGACAAGGTAACCCTTAAAATAATCCTGTTACTGCATGCTATGGGAGGTGGAGGCATGCCTGGGGACGTGGGATTCTTCACAAGCATTATGACGGACGAGTGCATGCCTTTGAGGGAGTTGATTCATTGCACGCACACCACACACGTACGTACAACACACACACACGCGCGGTGGTCAGCTAATTGACAATAACAACAAAGCTGACAAGTAATGGTAGCTTTTATTAGAAAAACATAATATATGTAAGACGTTAAGAGTATTTTCATAAAAAAAGTACTTTACTTTACTTTCAGAATTAAATAGATTTTGTGAGGAATAAAAAATATATATTTAGACAATTTCAGAAATATGCATATTTACTTTCCTCTCTTAAGTGGATTTTTTTAACTATAGCAACAATGCGGTTACATTTTGTGGTTTGTAGTGAAATGTCATCCATGAAATGCACACATTAGGGTGAATTGTAATTACTTTAATGGTCTTTTGACTTTTAAACTCGCAAAATACTCAACACTTATTGGCTCAGGGGCGGTTCTAGGGGGGCCAGTGCCCCTCTAACACTGACCTCTGATATAACTGGCCCCCCAGTGGGCCCCCCCAGTCAAATTCGTCTAGAACCGCCACTGTATTGGCTAACACACTAAACTAAGATGGGAAAATAGTAAACGCGTTAAAACATCAGCATGTTAACATTATCATTGTGAGCATGTTAGCATATTGACATTTAGCAAATACAGTTAGAGTAACAGAGATGAATTAACAAGACAAAACATCGGGAATCATATTTGTTATCTTAAGACAGCCGGGATATGTACTCTCTGTGCCAGTCTTTATGCTAAGCTAAGCTAGCCATGTCCGTACTTAATGCAAAGCAATGAGAATAGAGGAATCTGCTGTTGTAAATTATTTACCGAGTCTTCATGGTAATATTTTTGCTACCATTACTTCTCTTCATCTTCTTTCGCTATGTTCTGCTGTGTTGTTTTCGGGGGAATCTACTAACCTACTGCATGCTCTGTATGTTCATGTGGAATGAAAAACCTTCCTGTTTCTTCTCATTCAGAGTGAGCCAAAACCCACCGAATGCACACCTGATCATTTTGTTCAGAGAGAGGCAAGCATGTCAAGCTTTGGTGTGATGCTGCAAACGCTGCTCCTTTATTAACAAAAGGTCTAACTGCATGTTGTGTATTTTCAAGTTGCATTTGGACGAGGAGACGACTGTAACAGAAGCTATAGGGAGAGAGCAAAACAGCTGGACCAAACATCTTCGCTTCAGCGTAATCTTTTAAACTCATTGAACTTGGGTTTCATTCCAAAAGCTGGAAGGCAAAAATCCAAAGAGAAAATGTTTTTGGGCAATTTTTATGGTCTTTACTTGTAAAACATTTCAAAGATATAAAATCTTAAAATGAGTACAAGATGTTGGAATGACAATTAAGAATCACTGTCCACAAATACCCCATGTATCCACAACCTCATTTGAGCTAAGGTTAAAACGGCTGCTACTGAAACACTGACACTTACTTCACCCTCCATTCATTTGTATTCCTTAATATTTGATATTAACCTGTAAAGAGACACAAGCTAAGTGGTCACATTCACACAACCGGAGTGAGTGAATAACATTTTGGAAGCCAGACTTGTAGAACCTGGTTAAATGATCCTTTCGTAAACCCTATTGATCAACAAACCCCACTAATGTAAACTTCATTGTATACTTTAAGACAACTCCCTACTCACTGCCCCTAAAGTGAGGATACAGTTCATCCATCGTGATGTTCATAAGCTGTTTTGCTCTCTGCCTCGTCAACCACTCGTTCTGCTTCTCTCGAAAGAAGAGAACCAAGCAGCGGTTGTTACGTTTTTTGATGTGGCTGTTAATGTTTTGCCGTGTGTGTTTTGGTAGCATCCCTACCTATGACACTATGAACAGGTTCCCGCGGGCCTCGGCTCCTCCGAGGCACATCGACTGGTGACAGAGAGCCGGCTCTGGCTCTGGCTCCTGAAAGGTACAGAAACCTGCGTCAGACCTCTGTTTGCACTTGTTAATGTAATTCCTTCCTTCCAATCTTTAGTCTTTCTTTTGCACAGCCATCATCTCGTCCCGCTGTTCGTCTGTCATGAACACATCATCTTTCCCTCTCCTGTTTTTAATCTTAGTTATTTTTAGTACTTATTCTAACCAAACTCTTAAACACTTCTTCACAGCTTGTTTTAGTGCTGTTCTGCTAACAGTGACTTTGCAGGAAAACCATCATGGTGAGGGTTGCCAATTTTAGAATCACTCATGAACCATTAATGCCTTTGCCTTGTTTGATGCTGGTTGAAAATACTGTATGTTTTCTTCTAAAAACTGCTTTATTATTTTACTGAACGTCAAATAGCATAATGTCAAGGTTACTCCCAAACATTTTGGAATATTTCTAATACATACATTTGAATATCTGTAAGGAAATGCATTATCCCCAGAGGACAGCAGGTGGTATAGGACTAATATAATAAAGGTTACATTTCTTCAGTTGCAAAAAGCACCACACAGTTATTTAAATTCTAACCATTAGTGAAGACTAATGACTGACTGCACTCGTATGTCTGTTATTTCACAAAACAGTCAACGCTACATTCATCTCCTGGTTAATTCAAAAGAAAATAATGTTATGCTAATTACATTACATGACTTGTTAGACGCTTTTATCCAAAGCGACTTACATACTCAATACTGTGGGCAATCCCCACAGGAGCAATTTGGGGTGAAGTGTCTTGCCCAGGGACAATGACATGCTGACTGCAGTGGGGTTTGAACCTGTGCTCCCCTGATCCGAACACCAACGCACTACCCACTGCGCCACAGCCTCCATAATAAAAAAAGAAAAATGTTCTATGAATCTAATTAATTATTTGGAAATATTTGTTTTTCTAGTGCCATCACAAACTGGAACTAAAACACACCATAGTAAGTATGTTTGACTAATTACATTTTAGAAATAAAAATAGATAAAAGGTGTTAAATCTTGCCAAAGTCATGAACAACTCTGGGACGAGGTGTTTTATTGAGAAAAAGTGATATTACCTCATAAGTTTTTAATTTACTGACATGAAGAGTTACGCAAAGCAGTAAAACGTTTGGTACACAAGTGGAGCAATGCCTGGATATATTGGTATCTTTTTGTTTACTAATCAAAACTTTCTTTTGTTCCTTCTTTTTTCAAGCCGTTTGTTTCACGAGGCCTCGGACCAGAAGAAGTTCAATCGAAGCTGGTTTCCTTGCAACAAAAGAACACACAATGTTTTTTTGTGTTATCTTTAGTGATCAACTCAACCTCCTCAATCAAGCAGGTCACAGCCTTCGGTACAGAAGCCTGCTCCCCTTCAAAGAAACTGCCTGCAGGACATCAAACGTCTCCTTAACCAATCTGAGCCAGGCTTGTTCCATGGATTTCTGCGTCTGCGTTTACATTTGTTCAGACATAAAACTGAGCTGAAGAATACATTCAGCGAGTGGACAATAACGGTGATGCCTGTCATCGTAATGTACTTGTCTGTGCTTAAGAAGACAGGGACTCAAAGGTCATCTGAAGGTCATGGCGAGCTGCTAGATGAACTTGTTCTCCTGCTCTTAGGATGGATCTATCACATTCAAAAGACGCTTATTCTAAAAAGGGGAACAGTCGTCGTATCTCTAATAATGTAATGTGCAAATTAACATGAATCCAATGTGTTTAGTTGAGAATGGCACAGAGTGTTTCATTATGAGTGAGAACTGAATGATAGAAATAAGGCGGTTAAAATAGACAAGTTGGTCCCAGGTGGATATATATTGTGATTAATATGAAAGACTTTAGCATGACTTTAAAACAAAATGTTTACAATATTACAAAACATCCAGACACCACTGCTGGTTGTGGGGATTTGCAAAAGACTGGTTGCCTTTCAGAAGTGTGTTTCATGCAGTTTTTGTTTTTAAAGATATGGTCCTTTCTTAAAGGGAAAATGAACCCACGGATGCTCTTACACTGAAAATGTCAATATTAATATCAGAAGTTTGACCAAAGAGGGATTTCCATGCTCAGATGCATTCATTCATCACAGTAGAGGGAAACATTTGCTTTTAATGTTACATGTTTATCATCTTGGGACCCCTCAGGTTTAGCTTGGGACCATTTGGTACCACACTTTTAGACAGCTGAAAAGCATACCTCCATTTAAGAAATCCTGGTTTGGGCATTAGTGAAATGAGTACCATTGATACTCAACTAATTCGGTAAAATGCACCATTAAATATAATTTAACCAACAGTGTAAGCATTGAGGTGGATTTTCCCTTTAATTCATAAAGTTAGTTTATATATATATTACAAAGTGTCAGGCTTATAGATTGTTCCCTAGCGGATGAATTGATTAACAAGCTATCATGTTGAGTTCACTAACATGACACTTGTACTGAGATGTTTCTTGCTTTCATAGTGATGATATGTTTAAAGTGGAGAAATACTTTCTCAAGCCAAATTATTTTTCTTACCATAGGTCTCAGTCTTTAGTAAATGATGTGCATATTCTATTTGTGCTTTTTAAACCCCACTGTCGCTATGGATACATTCACAGTATACTGTACGAGTGAATGTATTCAAGAGCTATTTCTTATTTTTGTATATCTTGATGATGTTGGTTGAGAAATATGCCGAACTCTTATCGATAAAACGTATTAGACAAGCCAGTCCTGTGGTCACATCCTCGCCGCAATGTTTACACATTAGATTTAGACAATCCATTCATGGGACAATTCAAATATCAGAAAACCAGAAGAATGCTTTCTGGTTTACTCGGTGGATGGTGTCGAAGCACACTGTCGAAAAGAAATATCCATCTTAACATGGAAAGCTTGAATTGTACAGGTCTAGCTAATTGTATACGCTAACCAGACAATAGCGACCTACAGTGATTACATAAGAGTACCAAATGTAAGAGTTTAAAATATAAAAAATATGATTTAAAGTTTATCCAAGGAAAGAAAAACTGTGAAAAACATGAAATTAATTCGAACAATTTAATATTTAAACTGTATTTTGGTAATATTCGTAAGACAGCTGACTAATTTAACTCATTCATTAGTTTAAATTATCAAAGGAATAAGTTTCATAATTTGGGATAAAAGTTGTGACATCACAATACTTAACATTAGGTAGCTAGTGGGTGTTTCTCAATGTCGAGGACGCTTCCTTGGTAGGACATGTCTTCCGAGTCAGGTCCTTCAGAAGCGAGGCAAGAATCCTTCCTAGCCTCGGAAAACGAAGAATGGTCGGAACAGGCTAACAGGTGTGCAGGTGTGCGTCATGAGAGGCCCTGCTTTAAATTTTCCGCCAACATTTTTGGCAATTGGTCCGTGCGCAAAGCATTGTGGGGATTTTAAGACCGCGGATACACATGTGCAGCCTCGATATTTCCCGCAACGAAGGACGCCGGCCTCTGTAGAATTCCAAGCATCCTGGTCCTTCGGCGGGACTCGATGACGTAGCATCCTTGAAATAGTGGCACATGTGTAGACTCCGCGGTCTTAAAATCCCCACAATGCTTTGCACAAGGACCAATTTCACCAAATATGTGGCGGAAAATGTAAGGCGGGGCTTCTCATATGACGCACACTTGCTCGCCTGTTCCACTCTTCGTTTTCCGAATGCCAGGAAGTATTCTTGCCTCGCTTCTGAAGCAAGTGACTCGGAAGACATGTGCTACCAAGCAAGCGTACTCGACATTGAGAAACACCCCCAGTATCTACAGCTAGAAATCTAGCTAGCTCTCTTGTTCTACATACAGTAACTTATAAACTACTGCATATACACGACTGTATACGTTAAATATTCATAAGCAGTATGCTGCATACTGTAGTCTTAATGTGAAAATCTTACTAAGATCATTCAAAATCTAAAGCATGTCTTTAGATGACAGTTTTTACTTATTTCTTTATTAAGATGGACATTTTTTAAATACCAGTGCGCTCACTTTGACAGGCCATCATTCTTGTCCGCTATAGCATCTGTATGTGACCCGTCTTGGGAGATCAATGGTGTGATTTTACTTTAAGTGCTAAAACTCGGTATTGTGTATCTGAACCTTCAGATACATCAAAGAAAGGTTTGAACAGTGATGCTCTAAAGTTAGGCACTGATGGAGCAACTGAAGAGGAACTTCTTATGTGGGGGGGACGAAGAGAGAGTGTATAAATTGTGAATAAACTTTGAAATTCAATCTATCATTGTTTTGTTTTTATTTCATTTAGTGCCTTCACAACAATGCCAAACTGGTTCTGTCAACGTAACAAGTGTGGTGTCTTGAATGGGAAGTGCGTTTTTTGGAAATAAAAAAAGAAATGCAATATTTGTGGAAAAGTACCAAAAAAAACATAGCACACTTGAATACAAGCAAGATTGGCAAACTGTAAATATTTAAGGCTACATGAATTAAAATAGTGATAAGCTATTTAAAGGGACTGTATAGTAGTCAGAGAAAGGGGTGGAAGAAGTTGATCATAAGTGGGACTCGAATGTGTATGCAAAAAATGTATCATGTAATTGTTGACGATGTATTTTAGTTAATGATTTATCAAAATGAAAAGTAAATAAAAGTAATCAATTAAATGTAATGATGTATAAAGTAAACTATTTGACAGTTTTAAAGTAGCAGGGTTTACTTAACACCTAATTAAAGACCTGAGTAAACGTACTTCTTAGTCACATTGCAGCACTGGAAAAATGAGACATCCTGCTCATAGTGTATTTTAAAACTTTAACACAATCCTGCACATTCTTCTGTGGCGCTGCCACTTCGGGCCAGAGCCCACTGGTTGCATTACTGGTCAGCTATTTTCAATAGGAGATGATTATCTTCTTCCATAGGCTTCGTTCTGAGGTTTCCTTCTGCACCAGCCAGCGTGTGGATAAACACCACCAGAAAAACCACATTCCTACTTCTAAGTAGGCTTGTATAAAACACACATAAGGAACAAACAAAAAAAACATTCAAAAACAGAAGCAGCGGTTCAGACAAAATTCTATTTTGTATGTGTTTACTTGCACATCAGTCACTGTTTTTAAAATGGTTATTTCCCAGTTTGCACAAGTTGTACATTACGGTAGAATGGTTGTTTTTGCAATTCAGAACAAGTTGTACATTTTGGTATAGGCGATGTTTGTTTTCTGAGATTCTGTACTGGTAGAGCTTTACACTAAGAGCAGGGATACAATGGCTCCTACAATAATGTGCACTATAATGGGCTCTGGAGAAAAGTACTCGCATATTAAAAAGCACAAAACCGTCTACTCTCAGGATTGTTATTGTTTTATTAATATTTGTATTGTTATTTCATAGCTTATTGTCCTATGTTAAGAGCAGCCACACAAAACAGCGCCTTACAGGAATAGATAGAAGCTGTTTTAAACTCAATAAGATAAGGTATCGCGGATACAAGCGGCCGAGATGGGTTTTCTCCGCAGGGTGGCTGGCGTCTCCCTTAGAGATAAGGTGAGAAGTTCAGTCATCAGGGAGGGACTCGGAGTTGAGCCGCTCCTCCTTCGCGTCGAAAGGAGCCAGTTGAGGTGGTTCGGGCACCTAGTTAGGATGCCACCTGGGCGCCTCCCTAGGGAGGTGTTCCAGGCACGTCCAGCTGGGAGGAGACCAAGGGGTAGACCTAGGACCAGGTGGAGGGATTATATCTCTTCGCTGGCCTGGGAGCGCCTTGGGATCCCCCAGTCAGAGCTGGTTGATGTCGCCAGGGAAAAGAAAGTTACCCCCGCGACCCGACCACGGATAAGCGGGAGAAGATGGATGGAAGATAAGAGGCATCGGATAAAGTGTGCGGTGAATATGCAGGAGAACACAAAACTCTCAGGGGGTAGGTTACAGAAGAGTAATGAGAAACACTGCTGATTCTGTATTTAGAAAAAGATGGGAGCTTAAGAATTTTATATCAGAAAAAAAAGGAAAAACTTCATCCTATAATGGTGATAACACTCCTGATGGTGAAATTCACTATGGGGCAAATAAATACACATCATTTTGAAATGCTTTTCATTGAGTATTTACATGTTTTGTGCCACTCTTATACGTGTGCATTTCAGAAGGAACCATTGTGATGTTTACCCCCCTCTTTCCAAGCTGTAAAAAACCATGCATTTTACATAAATACAGTATTGAATGGAAGACTACTTACTATGTTTACATAAGTAAATGAATGTACTGTATAGTAAGAAAAGGTTGTCATTGTTTTTGTTTGGTTTTACTGTATATCCATAAACATTAATTTACTCATGGTCGGCCTACGCTACAATTAGTTTTCACTCATGTCTCACAATGGGACCTTTCTCTCTATATGGAAATGAAAAAAGCAACGTTATACATAGCATACCCAACCGCACACACACGCTAAACCCCTGGTCTTTTACAGACATTTCTTGTTATTTCTCAATTGACAAAATGACTTTGCACGCTCCACACTGAATTTAGTCTGCCATTGTGACTTCCACACACGTTACTTTGTGGTTGTGTTTATATTTGGGAAGGAAATGATAGGGTACCCAGCATGGTTGTGAGCTAGAACTGCCTTTTAAAAACAGGAACTTGAAGGCTCGTTTACATGAGCGCACTTCCAGACATTACTTTCTAAATGAGATGTACTCAGCAGACATGGGAACATTTCTGAAAACTATACTGTGTGCAGAGAAGAAAAATGGTCTATAAGATGAAATTGACATCATTTGTTTTTCTTTATGTGGGACAGGTTGGTAATTTGATGACGTATCACCATGGTGAACACGAGCATTACTGTAAACAGTTTGTGGTCCCTGCCTCCTCCGGACAGCTGATGGAGCCTCCTCCATCTCCTCCTCCCGACAGCTGATGGAAGCCTCCTCCTCCTCCTCCAGAACAGCTGATAGAGCCTCCTCCTTCAGACAGCTGATGGAGGCCCCTCCTCCTCCTCCATACAGCTGAATAGAGCCTCCTACCTCCTAAACCTTCCTCCTCCATACATGCTGATTGGAGCCTCCTCCTCCTTCCTCCAGACAGCCTGAATGGAAGCCTCTTCCCCGCCTCCTCCAGAACAGCTGATAGAGCCTCCTCCTCTCCAGACATCGGATGGAGCCCTTCCCTCCTCGCTCCAGACAGCTGAGTGGAGGCCTCCTCATCCTCATCTCCAGATCAGCTGATGGAGCCCTCCTCCTCCTCCAGACAGCTGATGGAGCCTCCTCCTCCTCCAGACAGCTGATGGAGCCTCCTCCTCCTCCAGACAGCTGATGGAGCCCCCTCCTCCTCCTCCAGACAGCTGATGGAGCCCCCTCCTCCTCCAGACAGCTGATGGAGCCCCCTCCTCCTCCTCCAGACAGCTGATGGAGCCCCCTCCTCCTCCTCCAGACAGCTGATGGAGCCCCCTCCTCCTCCAGACAGCTGATGGAGCCCCCCTCCTCCTCCAGACAGCTGATGGAGCCTCCTCCTCCTCCAGACAGCTGATGGAGCCCCTCCTCCTCCAGACAGCTGATGGAGTCCTCCTCCTCCAGACAGCTGATGGAGCCTCCTCCTCCTCCAGACAGCTGATGGAGCCCTCCTCCTCCTCCAGACAGCTGATGGAGCCTCCTCCTCCTCCAGACAACTGATGGAGCCTCCTCCTCCTCCAGAGCTGATGGCGCCTCCTCCTCCTCCAGACAGCTGATGGAGCCCCCTCCTCCTCCTCCAGACAGCTGATGGAGCCTCCTCCCCCTCCAGACAGCTGATGGAGCCTCCTCCTCCTCCAGACAGCTGATGGAGCCTCCCTCCTCCTCCAGACAGCTGCTGGAGCCTCCTCCTCCTCCAGAGCTGATGGAGCCTCCTCCTCCTCCTCCAGACAGCTGATGGAGCCCCCTCCTCCTCCTCCAGACAGCTGATGGAGCCTCCTCCTCCTCCAGACAGCTGATGGAGCCTCCTCCTCCTCCTCCAGACAGCTGATGGAGCCTCCTCCTCCTCCTCCAGACAGCTGATGGAGCCTCCTCCTCCAGACAGCTGATGGAGCCTCCTCCTCCTCCTCCAGACAGCTGATGGAGCCCGCCTCCCTCCTCCTCCAGACAGCTGATGGAGCCTCCTCCTCCTCCTCCAGACAGCTGATAGAGCCTCCTCCTCCTCCAGACAGCTGATGGAGCCCCCTCCTCCTCCAGAGAGCTGATGGAGCCTCCTCCTCCTCCAGACAGCTGATGGAGCCCCTCCTCCTCCAGAGAGCTGATGGAGCCTCCTCCTCCCTCCAGACAGCTGATGGAGCCCCTCCTCCTCCAGAGAGCTGATGGAGCCTCCTCCTCCTCCAGACAGCTGATGGAGCCCCCTCCTCCTCCAGAGAGCTGATGGAGCCTCCTCCTCCTCCAGACAGCTGATGGAGCCTCCTCCTCCTCCAGACAGCTGATGGAGCCTCCTCCTCCTCCAGAGAGCTGATGGAGCCTCCTCCTCCTCCAGAGAGCTGATGGAGCCTCCTCCTCCTCCAGAGAGCTGATGGAGCCTCCTCCTCCTCCTCCAGACAGCTGATGGAGCCTCCTCCTCCTCCAGACAGCTGATGGAGCCTCCTCCTCTTCCCATATATGTTTTGTTTAGTCCACTTTTTTTCGCAACATGAATTCCTTGCTCGGCCAATAAATAGCAGGAGGGACTGTCAGCTCGAGCAGTCAATCTCTCCTCCTCTTACACTCCGCATCAGTCTCACACCATGTGGACCCAGGTCAGCGCTCTGCTGCTCCCGCTCGCCTGCTGCCTTTGGTCAGCCGAGGCTCAGACTGCGAACAGACAAAGCATCTGGAACAATCCCATTCAATTCAACACCAAGGCCAAGGACCAGTGCACCATGACCATCACGGGTCAGGGGGATTACACACGGCTGAGGCTGATGTGCCAGAGCCGGCAGCGCTCCTACTGGTGCGAGTACATTGGACAGCCTCACACCTGCGGCAGCTACAACAAGAACCCTCGCCACTACTTCGTGCAGATGATGTGGGGCCTCAGAAAACTGCACAACGCCTGCCTGGGGCCGAGGCAGATCAAACCCCACATGTGCAGGAAGGCAGGCGATGAGTCTCAAATGGTCTTCTCAACCGGTTCCTTCTCCAGAACATCGCCGGAGGCTCCAACGAGGGCAAAACCAGCCGCACAGCCTGCCAGACCTCAACCTCAACCTCAACCAATAAGACCCGATTCTGCAAGGCAACCCAAAGCAAAGCCCACAGCGAGAACCGATTCACAACCTCTGACACCACCTGTGGAGAGCAACGCTAAGAGGCTGGCTCAGCAGTACTGCTGGAGGTCGCTTCGAGGCATCTGCTCCTACTTTATTGGCTTGGTTCGGAAAAACTGAGGAAGGTAAGCAGCATTAGTCCGGGTCCCTTCAATAACCCAAACTTATATGTTGTTTTTTGACTAAAGAGAGAGTACACTACTGATCCAAATAATGTACAACTGAAAGCATCAAATGATTGCAATTTTATATGCATTTCTCCCCTCTGTTACATTCACAGATTTACAATGAAGATAACTTCAACTGTCTGATTATACCAGCCATCATTGGAGGGAAAACCCGAGCAGCAGTCTGGTTGAAATTGTGGAAGAACTGTAGCGCCCTCTCCAGAGCAAGAGACGGTACTGCTGTTGTTTATGGTTATATATGTTAAGTATGAAATGTAAAGTTTGACTTGTGAGAAGGTTCCTCCTGCTGCAAAAACATTCTCAACAACACATTTGCCTTACTGGTTTCACTCATTCGTTTGTAAGCCGGTTACCTACGTATAATCTACGTGCATCACTTAATATTATATTGTTGGGAAAGAGCAGAGGTCTGATAAGATAGTGATTTATGTACTGTTGTATTTGAGGGAATATATAATGAATGTGAAAATATCTTTATTAAATAAATAAATATTATGATCCATTATTCTGTGTTGATCAACTTTTTTTCTTGCTTATTTTGATGAAAAATGTGTGAGATTTGATTTCAAAAGAGTGTCAATATTGAAAACAGCTGCTATACACTGTATGTGATATATATATCATAATGTCTTAAAGGTCCCATGTCATGGCCATTTCTACTGATCATAATTCCATTGTTGAGGTCGACTAGAATACATTTATATTGTGTAATTTTCTAAACTCACATTGGTTTCTCACAGCATCTCTGTATAGTATGTGCATTCTCTCTGTCCTAAACGGCTTGTTGGAGCTAACCAGAAAAGCATGACATGGGACCTTTAAAATATCTTCATCCTCATGCAACACCACATTTGACCATTAGATGTCACCGTTGCTTCAGTTAAACTGATCACTAAATTCAATCAGTGATTTTCTCCTACAGAAAACATCTGGTTCTTTCAAGATATTTCCAGTATTCATCTTTAGTAAACTGTTCTAACAGATGGCGGAGTTACAGTTTGAAACGACTCAAGAGTTCATTTGCTTGCCTTAAAAGTGAAGTTATCGTAAAAGCAGCTGGGACTTCTTAAAGCAGGCAGCACAATCTACAAAAACAGATCATTTTAAGTCTTGAAATCTCACATAACGCTGGTAGGTGTCTCCAAAAGTTGTAAGTCTTGAATGTGCTCGATGAAGAACGAAGACAGACAGAAATTAGATGTCATTAAACAGTGAGGACATGTAGTCTACTCTGACACAGATTGGTTGCAAAGCAGGATCTGATTTGGAGCTTCTTTTAAAGTGAACAATTTCCATTATTTGATTAAATCAACATGTTACAAAATCTGCATAAGAAGCTTTGATAATGGTTTGGGGTAACACAGTCAAGCTTTATCAGAATAGCAGGATATCTCTAAAGGACCACCCTTTCATTAGATGACTGAACTCAAGCCGTCCAATCATGCATAGTGTGTGAAGGGGAGGGCTGATTCCGCAGCAGTGTACTGTGGCTGCAGGTACATTAAGCAGAGGAGACTCTCAGCTCTCAGGTGTTGGAACTTTAAACTCAAGTTTACTCTGAAAACTTCAGGTAAGTTTAGCCATCAGTTTTTATCTGAGCTCACTCTGTAATGATCCCTGATTACTAATCTCTTTGGAATTAGTATAGTATTAGGATTTATAGTGCGTGCTTCTTCTTATAACACGACGGTGATTTAAAATGCTCTATATGCTACAATACAAATCCATGTCTCATTATAATCACTATAAGCGGTGTGTTGGTGCACTAAGAGTAGTTGTAGTATTGACTTTCTAAACAATCACTAAATTCAAGTCACATGTTGTTCAGATTGTTTCATCCTAAAAATCAAGGATTCAATCTCTTTATTCATTTATATTTCTTGCACTGATACTTTTCATTATTATTCAAATGTATTCCTTAATAGCTTATTTTTGTTTTCCATTTTATTTGTATCCAAAATCCAATATGAGACTTATATTGCTTCATGTTTTTATTATGTCTTTCCTAATGCATTTCATCGTCTTAAATTGCCTAAAAATATGCTATTCTCGAACAAAACTTAGGAGGGAAACCTGCTTATTTCCGCGTAGCACAAGGGTCTAATAGAGGGTTATAAAGATTATTATTAACAAAGGGAAAGTAAGGGATTGTGGTCGTATCTAAATCCTAATTGATCCTCTTGCAGGACTGTGTGTGCTGCTTTCATGGCTCTCCTCACCAATGTCGCCATCCTGCTGGTCCTGGCTTGTATTTCCCATCAGCTGATGTTGAGCAGCTGCCAGAAAAGCCATGGACGGCGGGGAAGGGAAACCGAGCGAGGACAACACAAGGACAAGCTGAAGGTCAGCCGCCAAACTAAATCTGTCCCTACACAGCCCATCAAGGGGAAAATGGTGACCAAAGACAAGTCTGAGTGCACCTGGGCAGCAACGGGTGAGGAGGTCTTCATCCTCGGTGTCAGCTGCAAGAAGGGGGGCCGGAGCTTCAGCTGTGAATATGTCGCCAATCCGACCGTCTGTCCAGAGTACGTTTCAAATGTCAAACTTTACTGGAAGCAGATCGCCCGGTCGCTGAAGAAGCAGAAGACTCTGTGCAAGGACAGTAGTTCATTGATCAGGACAGGTTTGTGCAAACGAGCTCCCCGAGAGGCTCATTTCAGAATCTATAACACCCCGAGGAAGACTGACAAGCCTTCAGAATCACGGCCAACAGAACCCAAAGCTGTCAAATCCTGTCAGCCCCGTCACAAGAAGCTGGCGGAGGAGCACTGCAACGACTCCTGGTCGAGTTTCTGCACATTCTTCTTCACTATGGTGCAGGATATTGATTGCTGAGAAAGTGAGGACCTAAAATAGATTCAGCTATATATGCAATCACGTTAAGACCTGTCTCTATTAAACATTCTTTATAGATCATTGCTGCTTGTATAGACATATTTCTCCACATGTTCTATCCCTCAATAAACACTTTTCTAGTATTCTCTAATGTTTGTTCTGGGATCTGGTCAATTTGGGAGAAATCTACAGTTCTGATTACTATGGCAAGTTTTGTTTCTAAACATCAGATGTGTATGTCATTTCATTTTTAAAGGAATGTATGTTCCATCATACCAACTGTATCCTTCATTCAAAAAATGTCTTAGTCAAAAGAGCCTCATCTTGTCCTTTTCAGCTGCAACAATTAGAGCAGAATTACAAAACAATGCTGTTCTGAGCCCCTCTACCTTTGAGGTGTAATGCTCGTCTGTTTTTAAAGCGTAGTAAAGTCTTTGGTCTTAGACAAACCATTTCCTGACAATTGAAGACCAAACTATTAATCAAATAATCCAGAAAATAGTTGAATGAACACTGAGACGATCTCTAGGTGATACCTTTAATCTAATTACATACAAATACATGTGTTTCCCAGCATACCCATTTCATTTCAACTCTGCGTCTATCCAAGCTCTTGTCTCTTTTTTCCAAATGCGTGTGCAGAGTCCTGCTGAACGTACTTGTGGGAGATTAGAAGGTTGTGCGTGTTGGGTATTTACACAGTAATTTAACCAGAGGGAGTGAGATTTTTTAGAAAGCCGTGGCCTGCATACTTTGGCACTGACAAGCCTCTGAATTCCCACACGCTCAACTTGCTAAATCAAGGTCAAAGGGCAGCAGGTTCTTGGATTAGATAATGATAACAATAATAGAGATTTGGCAAATCCAACTCAAGGTTGGCAATTATAACATTTCCACTGCATTTTACATTTGAGAAAAATACAGTAAATGTGACATGTCTTTCCTAAAATTGCAATAGCAACCAAATCTATTAAGAGTATCAAAAGTAAAAGTACTCATAATGCAGCGTGGCTACGGTCAGCATCATTATATTATATAACCGGATCAGTATTATCAATTCAATAATGTGTAAGCAGCAGTACTTAAATATTTCTGCATTAGTCAAATGTTAATAACTATGCTACGTTAAAGCCTTTGTAGTTTATTTTGTAACAATGGATTCAGTTTCATAAACGTATTATATCTTTTGAATTTAAAATAATAATAAGAGACACTATCGCTCTTAGATATAACTGAGTAAAGATATCAAATCAATATCATATTTTTTTTCAAAAAAGCCCTCAAAACGCACCTTTTTACCAAGGCTTTCGCCACTGTATAGTTAGTTTAATAGGTTTATTTTTCCGCTACTTCCCCCCCCCACCCCCTTAACCTGTCTGCCTTTTTTCCCCTACTCCCCCCCCCCTACCCGACTTGTAAAGCGACCTTGGGTTTCCTGAAAGGCGCTATACAAATATATATTATTATTATTATTATTATTAATATTGTGGAGTATTGCAAAATGTTACTTAAGTACAGTCCTTGAATAATGTGCTTAGTTACTTTCCATCTCTGACAATGATAAAGTAGATTCATTCATTTGTTCAGGGGTTAAGATTCACTTGCATCAGCTATTCATGTGTGACTTCATCTTATTTGTACCATCAGACTTGTTCGTGACCTAAGGGTTACTTCGAAAAGGTGTAGCAATACTCTCTTGTCCCTTAATTTGAGTTAGCCTTCAGAATGAAATGTATCCCATGTGTATGAGTCTTATTTCTATCATTGGTGGGGAAAATAAGGGCAAGAAACAAGAAAAAAAAGTCCTGAAGTTAAAAGAACAAAATGTGATATCAGATCTCGCTAAATCAGACAAGTGTCAGTACAAATGTTCACTTCAGAGATCACAGAGAGACATTTTTAGGGAAGCGGCTGACATACTTTCTCCACCCACAGCTCCAACAGACCAGAACAGAGCAGCCTCGGGGACGTGCTGTGATTTGAGAAAGGGGAATGACTCATTCTTGATGATTTTAGCTTCATCCATCATAATGCACTACCAACAGCCGAAATCCATCAAAATCCAAAGACTCTCAGCAGGTTGCATTCTGGGCCATGTATACAATCCCTTAATGGGGACATGAGGCAGCAATGTGGCTGCAACCAAAAGTCAATTAGAGGGCAGTCGTAAAATATATGCAGGAATGCGAGGAACTAAAGGAATGAGTTTTCTTTTCAAGCATGACTTTGAGCAGCAGCAGCAGCAACTGAAAACACAAGACTTTGATTCTGTGGGTCAGCTTGTGAAATGTGAGGCAAAGCAGACTATTAGTAAATACACATCCCATCAAAAAGACAGAAAAAACCCTATTAGTTATTATGTTAACAACTATAAATTGATTAAACAACAGGACTGAAGTCAGTGTTCAAATCTATTGAAATCATTTCACATTAGGGGCCAACTGTCCTTTTCAAACGCAAGTAAACCGAGAAAAAACTATATTATTAGGGATGTTAATGGGAATAAAAATGTACTAAATACATTTAATATGCAATCATTTGAATGCCTCGGACCAATTTCAGTGACATTTGAATGAGCAGCTATTGTTATTCCCTCGGTCCACATTCTGCATGCCTCAGTAAGTGGATAAAAGGGAGTACTGTAGAGCCGATGAATGGGAGTCGGAGGCGGCATGTTGAGTATGGAACTCCACACTTTATTTTCCATTTAAGTTTACAGCAGGGTAGAATACTTTGCATAGACGGCACGCTACTCAGGCTAGAATGATAACAACCACCTGGTACACTCTCTAACAGGTCCGTGGTGCAACACACACTTTATCACAGTGAATTATGTCCTGTAATGTTCTACCACAGTACAAAGTATATTGTTTTGTTTTTTATTTAGTGCAGTAGAAGCATAATATAGAAATACTTAAAGATCCCATGTCATGCTTTTCCGGTTATTACAAGTCCCCTTGTGTGTTATGAAGGTTGTTCTGCATGTAAACGGTCTGCAAAGTCACAAACCCTCAAAGTACACCTTGTAGCGAGTAAAACTCTAACACAGAAAATACCTGTCTATGCTACCCCAGAACGCCTCGTTGGAGATTTCTCTTTTTCTTCCTGGGTACAGTGACGTGCCCATACCCAAATGGACCAATCCGTGGAGCCGTTTTGTTACGCGGAGCCGTTACATTAAGTCCGTGGATTGGTGCAAATGGACCAATCCGCGGACTTCCTCACGTCCACACACTCGATCTTTTCTCAGCTGCAGCTCCGCCGATTTCTCCTCCCTGAGACGGCGGGACACGGCGAGGCTGTGAGTCGGTGTGTGAGCACCATAGACTGTATATATAAATGGACGTAGTGTCCGTGACGTCACCCATAGGATTCTGCAGAGTTGCCGTGAAGCCCTTAGTAGGCGGAGTCGGCCACTAATGGCTCGACTGTGACGTCAGAGTCTAATCCCGCCTGCTCCAAATAAGGGCAAAGAGGCGGAGCCGAGGCGGGACCTGCTGCCTCCGAACTGGAAGTAAACAGAGCTAGCTCAGGCTAAGAAGCTAAGCTAACATGAAATACATGCATACCAAGTTACTGCTAACAGTGTAGTACCCCTATATAAACGTTACATTCATAATCAAATGAGACAATCTGCAAGAGAATTAGCTATATTTTATTATTCTTAATGCTTGTCATTCACACGTTGAGAAAAGACGGACTCCACCGCCCGGACCTAACGGAGCCGCAGTGGGCTAGCTCCGGGACGCCGGCTGGAGCTAGCCCCCTGCGGCTCCGTTAGCTCCGGCGGCCACCACTGGGATAATCGGGTCCCCATTTAACATTTGCTCCCGTTTAGCATTATGAGCGTCATAGCCATAGACTATAAAAGTCTTACCCAAGGCTGAATCATAAACTAAAATGTATATGTATGCATAAAGGGTTACATCCTTAGCTGGCTAATAAGTAACAAGCTAAGCTACCAAGCACACAAACACCTGCGAACGGGGTTAACATGTATAATATTATCATTTTAGACTTCTTGGAAGTTCTGTTAGTACATTCAAGCGCACAGCACGACATTTTAATTGTCTGGTATTTGTAACAATATTCCCTAAAAGGCACAATCACCACGAACACGGCTAAAGCTAAAGGGTCAAGTACAGTACTATGACTAACTAACGTTGTAGCCTCTATGGTTGTAGCCTAGCAGAGTGGACAAGTTGCTGTTGGCTGACAGTGCCATCAAAGTGACCACGCCCTAATTTATGAAAAACCTTTAAGACCTCATATAAATAAAAGGGTCGTGTTAGAAAACAATTCACTCACAGATTCATAATCATGAAGGTGGAATCTAACTATATCGATAATAATATGTATTGCATCCATGGGTAGAAACATGTTTTTTTCTGCTGTAAAGTTGGGCATTTTAACATGGGGTCTATGGAAATTGCTCCTTTCTGCAGCCAGTCCCTAGCGGCCCATGTATGAACTGCAGTGTGTGGCACTTCCGTATTGGCTTCCCGGCTCTACCCCACAGTTTGCCGCTTGGTGAGCACACACTCAAACGCCCAGCCAGGCTGCGGGTGTGTGTATTCGGGCTGGGTTTCGCTGTCTCGCAGACGGCCGCTGGGCTCACAGGGAGGGGGGGCAGGAGCTCCAACAAGCCGCTTAGGGTTAGGCTTATAAAACAGAGAGTGAATACACATGCTACAGAGATGCTGAGAAACCAATGTGAGTTTGGAAAATTGCACAATATAAATGTATTTTAGTAGACCTCAACAATGGAATTATGATTAGTAGAAATGGCCATGACATGGGACCTTTATGCAAAGTTCAAGTATCTCATGATAGCCCTTAAGCACACTACTTGAGTTAATAAACTTGGTTACATTTTAACCACACTTTACCACAGGTGACAATTCGAATGAGCACTCACCTGTCTCACTTAACTGCTCCATTTCATTTGAGTCTCCAATGTGGAAGAAAGGTCATTTTTACCGCGTTGTCCTTCTGTTTTCATATTTGGTAATCCTCTCGGTGTCCGAGGTCTTGAAAGCGTTGTTCTGGAATAAAACACACGGGAAGCAATGCTAATGCTATGTTAGCCCTCACATGCAAGCTAGCAGTTAGCCACTTCGTCCTGGAGAAACACTACACGTTAAATCTAGTTCTTTTTATCAGGAGTTTGGTTCATAAAGGACAAATTCCCACGGCAGGGTTTGATTTAAAATATATTTTAAAATAGACTTAAAAACATGTGTTGTAGAACATAATCCAACTCGTAGTGTTGGTGACCGCCGTCATTATCCGCTTCAAAAGAAACTCCAACGTCAGGCCTATGAGAAGTAACAACAGTCCTCGTCAACAGCCAATCAGAATTCAGCAGAGCACCAGGCTCTCTGCGCATGCGCAACACTGAGCGTACTTTCGTTGTGAATGTAGCGACCTGTCAAGCACACTTAAAACACAATTTAAAAAGCTAACTTTAAAAGCTATTAGTCCAATTTATAAAAATATTAATAACTGTAGCATTCTATAAGTATGTATGTATTTTCTAAGTGGCTGTGTGTGCCACTAAAACTACTTGTACTGCTGCCAACAGGTGGCGAAGCATGGTTACTGCATTGAGATTTATCAGTGCTTATAAAATCCTCAAAACTATTAAAGTTGCAATGTAGATATGTTATCCTAAAATGTGTGTATCTAAAATACCTGGTAAAAATTGTATTGTGTCTTCTTTCTTTTTTTTACTAAAGAAGGGACAAATCACGTTGATTAACATGAGCAGCTGTTCCTGTTTCAATTCCAAAGAGCACTCAAGAGTACCAGCAATCATAAAAAGCCCTCTGTGAATAAGTGAAGTATCCAACATGTAATTGTTATTTCTATATCCCAGTTTGCACAAAGTGCTATTTTTTCAAATGTTGCAATTTATGCCACTAAAAACCTCTCCATGCCCTATTTTCTGGTCAAAGCATCCTTCCTCTGGTGATGTTGGTGGCCTGACCGCCTGTGGCTCCTGATTGGCTGAGAAAGGTGGGCATTGGTCAACACAATCCGGCACTACTGACACTAAGGAGATTTGTATGTGTGTACAACCAAGCTTACTATGAATGCTTTGTACGAGAGTGAAAGGGCATTTGGTTCATAAAGAGCTTTACTCTCTTTGGAGCCAAGATTACAAACTGAAGAGAATTAATGAAACACCCCAAATGTTAGGCTACATTGTTAGCGTGACGTGAGACTGATAAGCGTGTGAAGCTGGTGGCTGGTATAGCCCAAGCAACCAGAAGAGAAGAGAGCAGAAAATCACCTCAAACTCTTTGAAGAAGTAAAAAATGTTTTAACATCATTAGTTCTATAATGAGGAGTAGAAGCAATTTTTTTTTTGTCTATATGTTGCAAAGTTGTGGAGTAATATCCCCAAACTGGCAAAGGCCACTCAAAATGTATTTAAAGTATACATCTTTACACATTTTAGATGAAAATAGTCCACAGAGGCCAACTACAGTCCACGATTGAAGGGACCGTTTGACTTTAGTTTTGTCTTTTGTAGTTTACAAAGTCATAAAACATTTCTTAACTCAGTAATAGGATACTACTTCATCTTTATCTTCTATTTGAGAATTAAATGTGACTCTGGAGGCTGGATTACAGCATCTTCCTGCAGTGGAAATGAGCACAAAGTGATTTATGACAGACAGCTGCTGGCCACATAAACCCTGAGTCATCCTCATCGATTAAACAACTGCAACAACAAGCGATATTGCAGACTTATTATAGGGATTTTGAATTACAGCACCGTTCAGATCCTGACTATTGCTCCCGCTGAAAGCTATACTTATCAAGTAATATCCGTTTTTATTATTTTTTTGATTCAATAAAAAGATAGGAATTTCTGCAGGAACCAATAAACACTGTTATTGGTTCTGATCAAGTTGCTCATTAAGAATGACTGAAATGTGTCCAATCAGGAAGCATTAAAAACAGGAATGGCTTGACTCAGCAGGTTAAGCTAATTTCAATTACAGGACTGCTATCAGCACCCAACAGTAAATACATAAATTAAAACTTAAATATTCATGAGGGTTTTTTTTCCTGTATCAATGTTGTGGACATTTCTGGAAGTCCTTTATGAATAGACACGTTAAAAGCACATGTAAAAGTTAATTTGCCTTTTTTTTTAAGACTAATTAATGTTAACATACATCTTTCTCTTTTTTTAACTGGATTGCAGTTTGGTTTAAATACATTTCAGAATACTTGTTTGTTGATTTTGCCATATACATGCATTAATTGCAAAACATCATTCTCATGTTGTGCCTCATAATGAAATAAAAACACACGAGCTTAGCTGCAATAAAAAAGCTCCTTACCAGAATGCCTATAACTACAGAGTAAAGGTAACATCATTTTGCAGTAAGATTTGAGGGAATACATGTCTGCAAAAGGGCACATGAGCCTCTGAGGGAAAACATGCCAACACATGAAAACATTTTCCAAATGAACCTTCAGGTGGTTTTTGAATACGGAGCACAACGTCTGGCAGGCAGAGATTTAATGAACATAATGAGAGGCTTATAAATCACAGAGACATCTATAAATACCCATGCAGGTTAATTTTTCTGACATATAGGCCTGTGTTTAAGGTGCTGTTTACACGGGAACGAAACGGGTTGTATCCGCTACTTTTCTCTTTCGTATAGCCCGTTCGTTCACACGAGGCCGTAATGGAACAGCGGAAATTGACCGCTAAAACGATAACGGGTCCCAAGCTGGATAGATCTGCGGACGGAACGCTCTGGGGGGCCAAACGGCTCTGTGTGTACGCCCTATACGATCATTTCCTGATAACGATGAAGCCATAGCCCTGCCTCTCCCCACCTCTGCTGTAACATGGTCAGTAGCTGCTGCTACTGACCATGCTACAGATATGACGGCCCGTCCACACAACGGCGTGCGTTTACGCTTGCCGGCGGGTGTGTCTGACACTCGACCAACAACCAATCACATGAATCTCCCGCCCCTGACACACAAGCAGCGGTTTGATTGGCTAGAGCTTGTACTGGCATATTATTCGATTGGCTGACGCTTCTGCCGAGGCGTCAAAAGTTGAACATTGCTCAACTTTTGCAGCGAGCCACGCTCCGCGTCGCTTCCCACGATGCAGTTCGGCTAAAAGTGACGTCACCCCATTCAAAGTGAATGGGCAGAAGCGTTGGAAGCTTCAACGCACGCCGCTGTGTGGACGGGCCGTTAGTGCGAAATCTACAGCTCCTCTACCACAACCATCAGCAACAAGTGGACATGGAGAACTACATGTTGCTTAATCCACTGCGGAGAATAAACAGAAGGGCAACCGGGCAACCATGCTCGGGGGTCTTCTTCACTGCTTTTGGTGTATTTTGTGGCGGAAGTACAGCGCCACTTACAGGCCTGGCATATGTACTACAGCGCCTCCAGCGGGTAGAGCGGTCTCGTGTGAACGTACACGTTTATTTAGCCGATTACACGTGAACGGAAGACTTTTTTGATATTGAATTCGGTTTGTTTGCGTTTCATTTGCGTTCCCGTGTAAACGGGGCCCCAAGTCATTATAAGGATAAAACCAGGCCTAGATTTCCATATTCGTTAAGAGTGTGGTAGGTAAATACACTTAGAGCCAGAGATTAAATAATAGCTTCTTATTTAATGTCTTAAAACTAAGATGTCCTGTTAAGACAATTACTTCTGAAACCCAGAACTTTATTTGAAATTACAGCTCCGATTGAAAGGTTTCCAAAAGGAAACATTCGAAAGTTATCCCTTTTAATTGTTTTGTATTACTTTGGTAATGTTAGAAATTAAAATCAATGTTTTGATGGCATAATGTACCTTAAATGTACCTTCAGTTTAAATGCTGTTTTATACTGAAAAACCAGAAATTCTTGTGCACAACCAGTTGTTAAGCTTTTATTCTGAAAATCCTTCATCTCCGGTTAGCATTTAGCATGAGGCTAATATACCATTTCCTATAGAGGTGAATTTAGCAGCGATATGATGTTGCACACCGAAACCTACTGATTTCAACACTACAACTATAGACGTCGAGATATTATTGTTGGATATTAAATGAAGGTACAGTTTATTTGAGTACGTTATTGTTTACAGATGTGGGTTGCATGCGACAACATTTGGAACGACTGAAAACCAAACTGCTGTGAAGTATTTCCTGTATTTTTGGAGTATTGATTACAGCGTTTAGAATGTGTTAAATGAAAAGTCATGAAAGAGTTAAGGAGGAAAAAAGGCGTGTTTAAATATATATTGAATGTACAATGTCTGTATCCTCTGTACGGAAGATACGGAAGAGGATTAGGGCCACATAAAACATTTTTTTGTGAGGATTTGAAAAAAATATTATTATTTTTTGTTCTGAGAAAAAAGTCAGAATTCTGACTTTAATCTCAGAATTCTGACTTTAATCTCAGAATTCTGACTTTTTTCTCGGGGAAAAAAAAAATTATTTTTTTGGGAGAAAAAAAGTCAGAATTCTGACTTTAATCTCAGAATTCTGACTTTTTTCTCAGAATTCTGACTTTTTTCTCAGAACAAAAAAAAAATAAATTATTTGGGAGAAAAAAGTCAGAAATACCGGTAACTGTCGAACCAGCTTCACTGCGATTTACACATTGCAGTAGGCAACAATGGAGGACGTGAGTGAATTTCTGCGCGCCAGAGGAGTCCAAGAGGAAACCATATTGCAAATGGAAGAACAAAAGGTGAGTTATAAATATATAAGTGTGTTTTGGGCGTTCGTAAAAACAACGAAAAGGCGTTAGAATATGAAATGCAGACATTGATGAGCTAGCAGCAAGTGCATTAGCTTATATGCTATGGCTCCCCCCCCATCTAATTCAGTAAATAATGGTTTAGTTTTTTAGTTGACACGCAAGTTTGTGCTTGTTGGAACAGTGGCGACTAACCAAGAGCAACAGCCTGGTGGTTTTCATGTTTCTGTAGAGAAGATTTCATTAAGTGTGTTTAACAAGGCAGCTAGCTGACAATCAGAAGGCTATTAACCATCAAAATGATCAACATCTCAAACATCATCTCGTCTAGAATGGAGTAAGACAGTTGTGGTTGTGGCCCACAACCACAACTGTCTTACTCCATTCTAGACTTGTTTCATAAAATGCGTATTTTTTTACAATGCCTATATATACGCATTTTATGAAACAAGTTAGTGAGGTTAACAGTAAGAATGTTTAACACTTTCTGGCTTTAAATTAAAGGTAGGATTTGTGTTCCTGCATATAAAGTGTTCCTGATAAATAAGATCCGTACTCCGTAATGGACACTTTTACTGAGCATATACTGTGTAAAATAGGAAGAAGAGTCTTAACCTTACAATATTTAAACAATATATTTTCTTTTCTTTTTTGCAGATTAAAAGCAACGTTATTGTCTGATGTACAATTCAACTGCCATATTACAACCCCTCCTACGAATACCAAATTGTCCTCTTTATATTCTGCATTACATCAGTTTGCTGCGCTGCTCACAACAATGCCTGCAGAGCCAGATTTGGATGACTTAATTAAACTATACTTCAGACTTTCCCTAAGTAACAAAGAAATACTTGCTATTTTGGCACACACTAATCACATTGTAATTAGTGTCCGAACATTAAAGAGAATTTGTAAAAGACTTAACCTGTTCAGGAGGAAGAACCAGTCTGACTTGGAGGAAGTGCTAGCTTTTGTACAGCATGAGATCATGACTAATGGACAGATGCAGGGATACCGTTGGCTTCATCTCCGTGCAATTCAACAGGGCCTTGTTGTGTCACAAGATAGCATAAGACGCATCATCAAACTGGTTGATCCACAAGGTGTGGAATTAAGACGAGCCCACCGCTTGAGAAGACGTCAGTACAGATGCAGAGGGCCAAATGCACTTTGGCACATGGATGGTTATGATAAACTAAAGCCCTATGGCATTGCCATCAACGGCTGTATAGATGGTTTTAGCCGCTATGTGTTATGGATGGAAGCCTATATCACAAACAGTGATCCTAAAGTAGTTGCAAGTTACTTTATCAAAACAGTTTCAGGTATAGGTGGATGTCCAGAGAGGATTCGTGCAGACAGGGGCACGGAAAATGTTTCTGTTGAAGAAATGCAGATGTTTTTGCGAAGGAACCACCCAGACAGTTTTGCTGGGGAGAGAAGTTTCCTTTATGGAAGAAGCACAGCAAACCAGCGCATTGAAGGATGGTGGGGTATACTCCGCAAACAGAGTGCGCAGTTCTGGATGAACCTGTTCCAAACTCTCCAGGAAGATGGCCACTTCACAGGAGACTTTTTGGACAAAAGTCTTATCCAATTCTGTTACCTTAATCTTGTTCAGGTAAAATATTTTATTTATTTCTGAGATTAGTCATTAATAAAAGTAGTATGAGTAATAATAATATTATAATTCACTATGTTCGTGGACATTGCAGCAACCTCAGCCTCCATCTAGACAGGTAGAAGTTATGTCCGAAAGCTTCTTAAGACATGTCGTCTACATTTACTGTGCTTTTTTTCTATGCAGGATGAACTTGATGAAGTGGTCAACACCTGGAATTCCCACAAAATCAGACCAAGATCAACTGATGACACAGCATCTGGTCGGCCAGTGATTATGTACTCATTCCCAGAGTTGCACAGTGCTGAGGATAGACTCAAACCTATTGCCATGGAGGAGGTCAATTTGTGTATGTTAGAGTGTACTCCCAAAGGCCAGTTTCCGTGCGATGAAACTGTTTTTGAACTGTGTTGTCTACTCATGGCGGAAAACGGATGGGATGATCCAGCAGATCCATTTGCTGCAGCTGATCTATACATCCTGTTACGAGATGAAATACGACGACAAGTATTTGATTAATGGTACATGTAGCGTACATGTCATTATGCAAAACACAAAATACTGTTCAGGACAAAACTGACCTTAAAAAATAAGTAATTATTTAGTCAAAAATGTATCAATAAAAATCATAGTCAATGGTATTTCATGTATTCCTTAAATGTTTGTCTCTCAACACTATTTTCATTTTTCTTTACAGCTTTTCAACAGTTTTTTTTTAATGGTAGCCTACTGTATGTATGGGCCAAATCTTTGTTACATGTTTCTACATTGTATACACAAATAATGTACCATGTGTTACACAATGGTAACAACTGATTGCTAATTTTCACTCAGTTGCCAGATTATTTCATGTGCGCTCTAAAAACAGTAAGGGACCAGTCATGAATATTGCCATGTAGTTTGCTGCAACTGAGAAGGCCTTGCTTACACTGGACAAACTTCCTCCTTTAAGAAAGGATAACAACGCCATTCGCTGACATAACAAACCTGCTAGTGCCTTTTATTGGTGAATACAAACATCACTTTAGAATGACTTATTGATTGCCACATGCATACAATAATGAACATGTTAATTTTTCAGTATAACTCCATTGTTTTTACTAAAAATGTCTGATCACATTCTTGCAAAAGTGTAAGCACAAATTGAATGATTTAAGCAATAGATACATCGTTCACACCTTTTTGCATAACACATTAATTAAATGGATCAGATTGTCTTTATGCAGTAACACATTTTATTTATTTCAATTACTTATATTTCAAAATGTGGTTACATTTATGTATTCTCGGAACTCAATGAAACAATTTAGCCGTAATAACTTGAGGTGAACAGACTTTGGGAAGCTTGGTTGTGAGTTCATACTAATAGGAGCACATTTGATCCAATGCTGATACAATGAGTATGTCAGTGCAGTATTCATCATATGTTCTCAGTATTGATATACATCAGTCTTTTACCTGTATCACCATAACATTACAACCTAGTGTTGGCAAAAATAAACAATTAACTTTATTAAGACAATAAAGGATACCATTTCTAGACAATTAAATACACATTTGTAAAAAAGGCATCAAGAACTCAAAGCATAGATAAACAGAATGGTAGTGTTCTTAATGAATTTTCAATTATTTTATCATTGTTTTTAATGCCACATGACTAATTAAATTCTCACATTAGTGTCAAATATGAATTACTATAAGATATTTTAGAGAAGTCTTGGAACAACTATTGTAAAGCTTATTTATTCAATCACTTTATACCCATAAGAATAGGAAACTTTATCAACATTCAATTGAAGGCCTGCATACAAATGTGGTGTAAGAAAATACATTTGATTCACAATGTAACCTTAACTTACATTTCAATGTTAAAAGTAACATTTAACAAAACATGAGAATTCCGCACAAGGATGACCGGAAAATTACAGCCCTTTTGCTTTGCTTTTTTTTTTAAATTATTGGTTGATCCACAAGATGTGAAATATAGAAACGGAACAAATATCTGCCTGTAATGTGCCAGTGCAATAACAATTATTAAAGTATCCAAAAATAAAAGATAGGTTTTGTTGCACACAACAATGCCTGCAAAACAGATGTTGAGACTTAATACAATTTACCTTCAGAATGTCTTTCAGTATCAAAGCAATACTTGCAATCTTAGTAAAAAGCAAACAATTGTAATCATAACTTCTCATAACTGAGATAACTGGTAGAAGACTAGTTCAGTCTGTTTATATGCACATCTGAGGTGTGTGTGTGTGTGTGTGTGTGTGTGTGTGTGTATAGGGAAAGTGTGTATGTGTATCTACTTGTTTAGAAGAACCAACCAGTCCACCACTTGAAACTTTAACAAGACATTTGGAATCAAGGCAATGTGACACCTGAGGAAACATTTGATCATACAACATTTTAAGCATTATTTTAAGATTATGTCTTAATTACTTTTTACACTAGTATAAAATATGTTCTAAATAAACAAGATGTGAAATATAGAAACGGAACAAATATCTTAAAAATAATGCTTAAAATGTTGTATGATCAAATGTTTCCTCAGGTGTCACATTGCCTTGATTCCAAATGTCTTGTTAAAGTTTCAAGTGGTGGACTGGTTGGTTCTTCTAAACAAGTAGACACACACACACACACACACACACACACACACACACACACACACACACACACACACACACACACACACACACACACACACACACACACACACACACACACACACACCTCTCAGATGTGCATATAAACAGACTGAACTAGTCTTCTACCAGTTATCTTAGTTATGAGAAGTTATGATTACAATTGTTTGCTTTTTACTAAGATTGCAAGTATTGCTTTGATACTGAAAGACATTCTGAAGGTAAATTGTATTAAGTCTCAACATCTGTTTTGCAGGCATTGTTGTGTGCAACAAAACCTATCTTTTATTTTTGGATACTTTAATAATTGTTATTGCACTGGCACA
This sequence comes from Gymnodraco acuticeps, assembly GCF_902827175.1. NCBI lineage: Eukaryota > Metazoa > Chordata > Actinopteri > Perciformes > Bathydraconidae > Gymnodraco > Gymnodraco acuticeps. The sequence continues at coordinate 116,991 of NW_022992074.1, forward strand.
TGTCTTAATTACTTTTTACACTAGTATAAAATATGTTCTAAATAAACAAGTATGCTTTGAACAAGGCACTTGCTTTGCAACTTTATATTCCAGTCAATGGTCAGATAAGGGGTTAGTTACACATTCATGCTTTTACACAAGTTATTCACCTGGGTAAGTGGCATATCATTTTACAATGTACACAAAAAGTAAGAGGGAGCAAACAGTACATTGTATTTTACAACTGTCTGTTTCCATATAAGAACAATGAAGCATGCCACTGTTCTTGTTTGAATCCTTAAACATCTTAGCAGTATTAAAAGGTCTTGAATTACATGAACAAATTACATTTCTGTCAAGTCAGGATTGTGTTCTGCAACTGGAGAATAATAGTCAATATGCAAGTTTGTTGTAGTTTGTGAACACACCACCAAGTTTGTGTAGTGAAAGATGGGCTCCCTTCTGGCCAGCTGGACTTCTCTATAACTATTAAAGGTCCTGGTGAAGTGCTTCCCAAATATACAGTATAGCACACCATTACTTGCAATTCTGCACAACTACTTCGAACATGAAAAACTCTTAACAGTTTGGATTGGTTTGGTTATTGTTGTTGGAGTCTAAACAATGTCCATAACCCACACATTGCTCTCAAGAACTGCATTGAATTCTGAACGGAAATCTGGGAAGTTCTCATAGCTGTCAGCTATGTGCAGAATATTCCCACATGTGTGTGCAATCGGTCTTCTTGTGAACTCTGTCATTTTCTCAAATCCCACGTAGATGCTGTCTGTCACAATGAGATCAGATCCTGTGCAGAACCGTAGAAACTTCTGAAGTTTACTCTCATCTAGCTCTCTGATGAATCTTTTCAGATGATTTGCTACCTCTTTTTGGTTTGTAGTCAAATCAACATCAAATTTCAGTAGTTTGCAGACTTTTTTGTGGTGGGTTGCAGGTCAGACAACAACTTAGTCAGTGCCTCTGGACTGAGGTTGAGATGTTGATGGTTAATCTCCCTCCAGCAGTCAATAACGAACATTGGTTTTTGGACCATCTCTTTGTGGGCAATTTCTTCAATTATTTTAGGAAGATTCTCTGCGCTGACTTTCCTTCTACAGCCATAGCTGTCGAGAACCTCCAAAAGGTCATCAGTGTCAACTGCAGTGAAATCAGTCAGCGCTTGCATCAAAACTTCACGTTCTTGGCTGCTCACAAATTGCATAAAATATGCTTTGAGGTCACTGTACACATTATCAAACAGCACCTGTTCAAGGAAAGGCAGTGAAAGTTTGTTTGGGAAATATTCACAATCTTGGTAACCTTTCAAAAGGATTCTTCCAATTGCCTTCCATGTTTCAGCAGGAAAATCATGGCGAATGTAGGGCACTTTAACTGTTGTCCCAAGTGTGCATCTCTCATAGAATTCTTGCCAGAAGCAGCTGAGAACATCCCTCAGTACCCCAGAACCACTGCCTGCTTCTTCCTTGTTATCTGGGAGAATGCGCCTCACATTCAATGATTTGTTTAAAATCTCTGCATCAGAAAAGGCAGTAATCATGTCAGCTAGGGTGTTTGCATGATGTACAGTGATTGTTAGTTGTTTCTCTGCCTCAAGTGGACTGGCGGGGACAGGAACATTCTCAAATATGAGTGTGTCTTCTTCATCTTCCTCGATGCCGAAATGAGGACCAAAGGTGATTTCAGGATCACTAGAAATGTTTAGTGATCGCTGTATGTCGTCCAAAACAATAATGACATCTGTGTAGTCGTCATTTTTCACCCGAGACAAGATTAAACTCAGAAGTCTCTTCAACTGTGTCGCTGTCAGCGTTTGCAGAAGGTTTTCGCTTTGTGGCAATGTAAAATCGCAACATTGTCATTTGCACAGTTTCGTACATTGTGCTAATTGAAGGGCATGTTTCAGCTGTAAGGCAGTTTTGTTTAAAATCCCACACCTCAAAGTCGAACTCTGATTCAGGTCCTTTAGGTGATATTCCATCAGGAAAAAATAGTGTCTTTCCTGTTTCAAGGATTTCATTCAAACCAGCATTAGTTGATAGTTTAATTTTTCTAGTGCCACCTCCTTGTTTTGCCCTTACTTGTTTGGTTGTGTTAGTGTCATTGTGAATCCAGCCTATTTCAATATTTCTTGTGGCTTTCAGCTTCTTTGTCTGTGTTTTTCTTGTTTCTGTACCTGATGCGTTTCCTTGAGAACTTTCCGATCTCACTGTCATTTTTTCCCTCAGTCTTTCATAAAGGCCTTTTTTTCGCTTTGATGTGGGCCTTTTACTTCTACAATGATTAAAGATGGCTATTCGGTCTCCGTAGGAGGGGATGTATTTTTGAAGAGTGGCATCATCCATAAGACCAATGACGTCGCTGTCAATCTGCAAAGAAGAAAGAAAAGAAAACACAATGAAGTTTGTGCACATTGTATAACTATTGTCAACCCTTGTACATCGTTATATATAGATATATACTATTTTGCCATTTCGCAGACCAAATCAGTCCTGTTCATAATACAAAACATTCATTAATTTTCAGAATATTAACCCTTAAAAAGCCAGTTTTTGCCATGATGGTACTGTTGTCACTTTATTAGAAAAAAACAGAAACTACTAGTTTCCCTGGTTACCCTAAAGTTTATAACCTTCACATAAGTATAACCCTTAAAAGTGTTTTTAAAGTGGATTATTACAGCCGGAGACTCGCAACGGCGGTGGACTTTCACAGCACCGCTGCACCGGACCTGCCGGAGCCACCAGAGCCTCGCAACGGCGGGTGTTTGCGGCGGCGGATGCGGTACCGGCGCTGTGAAAGTCCACGGCCCACCTATGCCAGAGCCAGCGGCCCACCAACGGCAGCTTTCAGTAACGTTAACGTTAGAGACTGACATGATACGCAGCGATACTAGATACAATTACCAACACTGTCCTGCTGTTTTAATCTCCTTCAGACAGTACAGCAGGATTCATATTCATATGCTGATAATTCTGTGATTGTGGGATACAAGGACAATGGCCCAAACCCCTGTGGTAACAATGCTACAGTACCGAGAGGGGTTTTACTGGGCGAATTTTGGGAATATAATTAGCAACTGCCTCCTTGCGTTGTACTTTGACCACTGATCTCTAAACTGTTACAGGCAAAAATAATTTGAAGTAATGATGGCAAACAAAAAGAAGTTTGGGCGATATGTATTTCCCATGGTTTTTCCCCGCCAGGCTGGTGAGCGGTAGCTGTCAGGCTCTCAGCTAGCTGCTAGCTGCCTTGTTAAACACACTTAATGAAATCTTCTCTACAGAAACATGAAAACCACCAGGCTGTTGCTCTTGGTTAGTCGCCACTGTTCCAACAAGCACAAACTTGCGTGTCAACGAACTAAACCATTATTTACTGAATTAGATGGGGGGAGCCATAGCATATAAGCTAATGCACTTGCTGCTAGCTCATCAATGTCTGCATTTCATATTCTAACGCCTTTTCGTTGTTTTTACGAACGCCCAAAACACACTTATATATTTATAACTCACCTTTTGTTCTTCCATTTGCAATATGGTTTCCTCTTGGACCCCTCTGGCTCGCAGAAATTCACTCACGTCCTCCATTGTTGCCTACTGCAATGTGTAAATCGCAGTGAAGCTGGTTCGACAGTTACCGGTATTTCTGACTTTTTTCTCCCAAATAATTTTTTTTTTTTTTGTTCTGAGAAAAAAGTCAGAATTCTGAGATTAAAGTCAGAATTCTGAGATTAAAGTCAGAATTCTGACTTTTTTCTCAGAACAAAAAATAATAATATTTTTTTCAAATCCTCACAAATTTTTTTTTTATGTGGCCCTAATCCTCTTCCGTACGTACCTCTGATATGCGTAACAACGGACATTAAAACGTTGGAGAGCCGGCCCGCAGGGAGGAGCCAGTAGAGAATATATAAACAACCGGACCTGAGGGGTTCGGCCTCTTTTTCTGCTAGCGAGAGCCAGGGACAGCTGCTTTTCTGTCGAACAATATCCTGTTTGTGACTTTACCACGCTTTTTATTAATTAAAGTACCAATTTTGAAACAATCTCAGAGACTCCATTTAGTCTCCTTTTTAAGCATCTCTTTCCTGGACGCGGGAAGAACCACACAGATTAACAGTAACCGTCTCTTTCTTCTATATAACAAGTTTTAAAATATGTTTTTCGAAATAGCAGAACGTGACATTGAGAGACAAACAAAAATGCAACATACAAAACATAATTCAATTAGGTGGTATTATAGTCTTTAGTCCCTGTGAATTAAGTTAAATGCAGACTTTGCTGCCATCCTGTGGTTCAACTCCAACAAAATCTATTGCTCTAAAGAACCAATTTGTTTGACATCGAGCCTTTTCATGCAGAAAGACATCGAGGCAGTGGATGTCTTTATATGGCTCAACAAATATCCAAAAGTCTCACATTATTTATTGATCACTGACAGCGATATTGTAATCCAAGTCAGCAGTTCATTTGTAATTAATGAAAGCAGGAGAGCTGTGGAAATGTCACGTTTAATAATTCAGCATCAGTATTGTGTTTTGTAAGCTGCATTTTACACACGCTGTGAGTATTACAAACAACTGTACATTTTTATTCAAAAACAGGAGGAAGTGTTGAAAAAATGAGCAAATATTTATATTTTTCAACATAGCTACCTTTATTGACTATATTCAAAACAAAGCCTTTACACGACATTGAGCCATTTTCTGTATGTGTCAAACCAAAAGCAAATGTAAGACTTTAACTGCAGTTCATGAAGATTTACGTATATTGTCATAATTCAAAAACGTCAAGGGGGTAATTCACACTAATTCAATAGCAAGCCAACGTCAGAAAGAATCAACAACTCCAGATCAATAACCTCATCACATGTGTATCTTTGTCCTGCAGCAGCAGCAGCTCATCATTCAGTGCTGCTAGACTACATAAAACACCATTAATCATTCCCACCACAGAGGTACAGTAGAGCCTTCTGGTAGTCCCCATCTGTGTCCTCCTGCAAAACAACACATTATTATCAGAGATGGCAAAGTACACACATCCTTTACTCAAGTAGAAGTACAGATACTTGTGTTTATAAAAAAGTACTGACTAAACTTCTTTACTCAAGTAAAAGTAAAGTATGGGCTTCGAAATGTACTTAAGGACACATGTCATGCTTTTCCGGTTATTACCCGTCCCCTTGTGTGTTATGAAGGTTTTTATGCATGTAAACGGTCTGCAGAGTCAAAATCCTCAAAGTACACCCTGTAGCGAGTAAAACTCTAAAACAGAAAATACCTCCCCAAAACGCCTCGTTGGTGAAACGTCATTGTCCATTGTTTACTTCCTGGGTGCTGTGTCGTAGAAGCACCCAGTAGCCACGCCCAGAGCTATGGCCGCACCCTCTGCCAGCCTAGCATATACTGTTGGAATCTCAGGTTCAGTTCAAAACTGTATCCAGTCATGCCAACGAGGGTCTGTTTCCTGTCTTGTGAGGGGAAATGTTCAATGCATGCCTTACCGAAGGCAGAACCACGACAAAGTCAGTGGTTGACATTCCTTTTTAACACTGTTCCTTCAGATGTTCGAGCCGGTATTTTACTGTGTGCGCGGCATTTCACGGAGCATAGCTTCACAAAACATGGAGCGATTCATACCGGATATGTACAGCGTAGGTTACTGAAGGACGATGCTGTTCCTACTTTGTTTGGACCAGCGGGAGATTCGGGTACACAACCTGTAAGTATTTATTGTTGTTTGTGTATTTATGATGTTTAAAACAAACAAGGTATATCTACCACGACTGTGTAAATGGATAAACGTTTTTCTGGCTGCTAAGCCATTGACACAGTGCTAACAGGGCTAACTAAGTTGCTAGCGTTTCCATACTGTATATCAACTCCAATGTCAGCAGATGCCTTACATGTATCTCATAGCAGGAGAATGTCTGCATTCACACACAACATACTCATAGACAGTATACTCAGACAGTAAACTTTTTTTACACAGCCGAAAAAGCACTGTTAGACATGGGCGGAGCCTCTCTGGTGGTTGACTAATCAGAACAGAGGGGCCGAGCTGACCAATCGGAGCACACTGGGCTCACGGGGGGGGGGGGGGGGGGGGGGGGGGGGGGGGGGGGGGGGGGAGTGGAGAGCTGCAACAAGCTGTTTAGTGGAGAAAGTGAATACACATACTTTACAGAGATGCTGTATGCGAAACCAATGTGAGTTTGGAAAATTGCACAGTATTTTTCTATTTTAGTAGACCTCAACAATGGAATTATGATCAGTGGAAATGGCCATGACATGTGACCTTTAAGTGAAAAGTACCATCTGTTTTAAAGAGTACCTGACCTCCCTTTATATTAATAGAACAATAATGTAATTGTTAGCTAATGAATGTTTCCATGCTGAACAACGGCAACGTTTTCATTGGTCCCTCTTCTTTAGAGAAGACCAGGAAATGATGGATACACGGATCGTGTTCAAATCAATAGGCACGCAATGACTCTAAAGAATAATGATCCCGCCACCAAACAGATTAAAACTAAAGTAACCAGCCTGTTTTGAAGATGTAAGTAGAAAGTACAGGTATTTGTGTTAACAATATAAGTAAAAGTAAAAAGTCGTCAGAAAAATAAGTAAGAGTAAAATACTGATACCAGAAAAATGTACTGAAGTACAGTAACAAAGTATTTGTACTCTACTATTTCCCACCTCTGATTACTATGCATGTTATACAATTCTGAAGGTTCCTCTCAACTTACTAAATCAACTCAGGATCAATATATCACATGTTATTTTCAATCTAATTTGAGTTTTTGGCACCTGTGTAATGTAAGTAAACTATATAGGTGCAATTTCAGGGACTGCAGAAGGAAATGTAATCTGGCATGTAATCTTTCTCTCTGAGATTAAAGTAGTTTTGTGCGTGGTCCTTGTTTAATAAAGATATAATATTGTAGTATCCTAATAAAGAGTAAAATGTTGGTCTATTAGTTTATTCTCACTTATTTGGTTTATTCTATAGATATGAATTGTTCTACTGTTGATGCATTTACTGATTGTTATTTTTTTTACGTTATATATTTTTTTAATACATTTTATTTGTTGACTCTTGTGCAATGTACAACATGTACATGTTAGTTTCAAAATCATGAATAAATAAAGTATTTCTTAGTATTAGTAAATCTTTTTGTTTACTTTTTTGTTTAAATGCTCTTTGGGTATTTTTTCAATGACACCTCCATGCCCACAATGTCTCTTTCTGTGTGTGGGCGTTTGTGTCTCAGGTGTTTGGATCGTCTGCTCCTCCTCCCCACATGTCAAAGTGTCCTTGACTGAGACACTGAATCTCACATTTCTCAAATTGTCATTGTAGCTTTTCACAAATGTGTCTGACAAATGAATATAAATAATTAATGTTTTTGTCACACATCTCTGAATCCCTCGCCCTTCAAACCATCACAGCCCCCACGCAGGCTCAGTAAATGCTAACAATATGTAGCTAACTAGCTCATTAAGAAGTTTGTGTTTAACCAGATTCAAAACCAAACCTAGGTTCTTCTAAATTCGGTCAATCGAATGCAAATGTCTGATATTATACCGGATATCATATTATACCTTTTGAGATGTTCCCGTCCCTGTAGTGTGTAGTGGGTTTGTGTCCATGTAAATCAGGAGTGTCAAACTCCGGCCCGTGACTTCATTTTATGTGGCCCGCAAGAGCTTGCAAAGAATATAATTTAATAAACGTTTATTATACGGTTACATGCCACTTTACAGAAGCAGGTTGCCCATAAACTACATGTCCCACAATGCATCTCGTTTTGTGACATGCGCACTGAAGGGACTTGCAATTATTTGCCCTGGACTTCTGCTTTCAAATGTAGTTAGTAATTACCCTATCCGATAATAATCCAATTCAGAGGCAATAATGTAATATAATACATTATTTTATATATATTAATATAGTTACAACCAGCCCTTTGAGTGCAACCATAATGCTAATGTAGCTCGCGATGAAATTGAGTTTGACACCCCTGATGTAAATGGTCTGAAAAGGCTAAAATCTCAGTGTCTCTCCCACAAACCCTACATGATGTGACGGGGCCTGGTTTTCCCACTCAGCAGCTGGTAATATTGTTATGAATTATTTGACATAATTATGAATGGAAGAAGATTGGTTTCCTTCTCTAAGCTTATTGTATCTGGAAGAAGCTGGCAGTCAAGTGGGTGGAGAGTAAGGAAGCAGGAATTGGTGAAAACAAGGGTTTCTGTTCAAAGCAGACATTTGTGTTATTCTGCGCTCATGTCATGTTGGATGTAAAGTATTAGTAATGTGGGTTAAATTACATCAAACGACAGACTTTGGCTTACACACGTTCTCTTTTTCCAGGCACTCAGCATAGTTAGTTTATGTGAAAGCGTTTAACAAATAGGATGTGTGTTAATATGGTACCTCATCACAGAATGAAAAGCACAGGTGCAACTAATACATTAATAATGACTCATTTCAAGGAGCCAGCGTGCAATTGCAGAAAACCATCATGCACTGCACCATGGTTGTGAAATATAAATGAAGCGCAGCCACAGTTATTAGTTACACCTGAATTACATTTTAAAATATAAGCAGTGAGATTAGACGCAAATCATAAGAAATGAATGAAATGGCATCATTGGGAGTAATACCTCTATCAAATATGACTACTTGTGAAAAATGAAAGGAATACTTGAAGTAATAATTGCTATAATAAAATGGACATTATTTTTGTAGTCTTTGCTGCTGCTAGAGGAGGATGGAAATCATTCTTCACAATTGCAGGAACATCTGGCCCCGGGAGAATTGATTAATTTCTCTTCAGCTCTTGTGAATAGCATCTCATCTCAGTCTCATCACGCTGCACAAGGCATTTAAAGTAAATGACTAATCTTTACTCCATCACTGCACTGACATGAATGGTGTATTAGCAGCAGAACGGTAGAACACCCAGCTGCTGTTTTAAATCATGCAGAGGGAACGATGGGCAATTTTAAAGCATCAGGGGAAAACTGTGAAGAGAGTGGACGTCTTGGAGAAATATATTTACTTTCTTCTGAAGGTTTGGATCTTTTAGAACGTGTAGAAACCCTAAAAAGGTTGATAATAACTTCAGTACCTGGATGGTGGTGTAAAGAGACGTTCCATATTTCTTTTTGAAGCAGGTCCTGATGTCCAACATGTCTATCTCGCTCCTCGACACCATAATCCTCATCAGGGTGGAGTCATCTGTTCCAGCACGCTAATAGAGAAGAAAATTCAGCAGTTGGGAGTTAATCTATGAAATTGCATTTTCTTCCAGCTTTCTATTCCACAATATTGTCAGACATCCATCTTGATATGTTTTGCTTCAAAGACACAAAGGACAGTTCCCAAAATAGAGTTGAATCCCCTTCCTGTTAATCCACTTTGGAAAGAGATGTTTGCACTTGAGAAAGATAATTTCAAAGACACTACTGCCTTTGTTTTGAGAAGGTAACCATTTAATAATAATAAATTATATTTCTATAGCGCTTTTCTCTAACTCAAAGATGCGTTACAGTCTGGGGGAGGGTATACAGACAAGGACAGGCAAAAACACAAAACAATAAATGAATAAAACTGATAAAATAAGATAAACAGAAAGGGCAGTCAGGAGGAAGTTGATTGCGGTGGGGGGCACGCGCGCTTATGGATAGACAGAGTTGAAGAGATGAGTCTTGAGGCGGGACTGGAACAGGGTGAGGGACTCAGACTCACGGAGGGTCTTGGGGGAGTGGAGTTCCAGAGCTTCGGGGCTGCCACAGAGAAGGCTCTATCCCCGAAGCTCCGGAGTTTGGGCCTTGGGGATGGAAAGCAAACCGGCTGAAGGTGGATCTGAGGGAACGAGGGGGTTGGGTAGATGGATGAGGAGGTCAGTGAGGTAGGGGGGGCCAGATGGTGGAGGGCTTTGTAAGGACCAGGAGTTTGTAGTGGATGCGGTGTGAAACGGGGAGCCAGTGGAGTTCTTTGAGGACCGGGGTGATATGATGCCATGATTTGGTGTGGGTGAACATTTAAAGAGCCAACCAGTGATTTGAGACGTTTTAGCTCTTAATCATACACACTGCATACATTTTTTTCAAAAATGTTTTCCACAATAATGGCTTGACCCCATCATTGAAATCCATGAACTCTTGACAACCTGCACTGTATGTGCACCATAATGTAACTACCTGGACTCACACATCCAAATTTAAATGTACATATATTGAACACACCCATAATTAAACATGTCTGTATATATATATAAACACCTTCATTTTAAGTTATACTGTAATTGTTTTTACACTTCATTACATTTATTTACTTCTATTACTATTCATATTCATATTCATATCCTTGTGTGAATTAAAAGGCTGGTCCAATCCTGTGCTTTTCCCCCCTTGTTGCTGTTGATGCTAAGACACTTGCATTTCCCATATGTGGATCAAAAGATATCTTCTTATTTGATCTTAAATGCATACTTTACATGTGTGGATGCCATTTGTTCCAAACAATTCCTGCTTTGAATAAAACACACATGTTAGGATATGTAAATGTTTTAGTCACAGTCTGCAATTTTGGGAAATACACTTTGGGACAGAGACAGGCTAGCTGTTCTCCCCTTGTTGACAGTCTTTGTGCTAAGCTAACTGGCGGATTTATAGTTATCGTGCAAACATGAGGGTGGTATTCA
>NW_022992075.1:0-21477 GCF_902827175.1 Gymnodraco acuticeps
ATGTTGATGTAGAAGAGACATGGAGAAGAGGGGGACACATGTTGATGAAGAAGAGACATGGAGAAGAGGGGACACATGTTGATGTAGAAGAGACATGAAGAAGAGGGGACACTGTTGATGTAGAAGAGACATGAAGAAGAGGGGGACACATGTTGATGTAGAAGAGACATGAAGAAGAGGGGACACATGTTGATGTAGAAGAGATATGAAGAAGAGGGGACACATGTTGATGTAGAAGAGACATGAAGAAGAGGGGACACATGTTGATGTAGAAGAGACATGGAGAAGAGGGGACACATGTTGATGTAGAAGAGACATGAAGAAGAGGGGACACATGTTGATGTAGAAGAGACATGAAGAAGAGGGGACACATGTTGATGTAGAAGAGACATGAAGAAGAGGGGACACGTGTTGATGAAGAAGAGACATGAAGAAGAGGGGACACGTGTTGATGTAGAAGAGACATGAAGAAGAGGGGACACATGTTGATGTAGAAGAGACATGAGAAGAGGGGACATGTTGATGTAGAAGAGAAAGAAGAAGAAGAGGGGACACATGTTGATGTAGAAGAGACATGAAGAAGAGGGGACACATGTTGATGTAGAAGAGACATGAAGAAGAGGGGACACATGTTGATGAAGAAGAGACATGAAGAAGAGGGGACACATGTTGATGTAGAAGAGACATGAAGAAGAGGGGACACATGTTGATGTAGAAGAGACATGAAGAAGAGGGGACACATGTTGATGTAGAAGAGACATGAAGAAGAGGGGACACATGTTGATGTAGAAGAGACATGAAGAAGAGGGGACACATGTTGATGTAGAAGAGACATGAAGAAGAGGGGACACATGTTGATGAAGAAGAGACATGAAGAAGAGGGGACACATGTTGATGTAGAAGAGACATGAAGAAGAGGGGACACATGTTGATGTAGAAGAGACATGAAGAAGAGGGGACACATGTTGATGTAGAAGAGACATGAAGAAGAGGGGACACATGTTGATGTAGAAGAGACATGAAGAAGAGGGGACACATGTTGATGTAGAAGAGACATGAAGAGAGGGGACACATGTTGATGTAGAAGAGACATGAAGAAGAGGGGACACATGTTGATGTAGAAGAGACATGAAGAAGAGGGGACACATGTTGATGTAGAAGAGACATGAAGAAGAGGGGACACATGTTGATGTAGAAGAGACATGAAGAAGAGGGGACACATGTTGTTTGTAGAAGAGACATGAAGAAGAGGGGACACATGTTGATGTAGAAGAGACATGAAGAAGAGGGGACACATGTTGATGTAGAAGAGACATGAAGAAGAGGGGACACATGTTGATGTAGAAGAGACATGAAGAAGAGGGGACACATGTTGATGAAGAAGAGACATGAAGAAGAGGGGACACGTGTTGATGTAGAAGAGACATGAAGAAGAGGGACACGTGTTGATGTAGAAGAGACATGAAGAAGAGGGGACACATGTTGATGTAGAAGAGACATGAAGAAGAGGGGACACATGTTGATGTAGAAGAGACATGAAGAAGAGGGGACACATGTTGATGTAGAAGAGACATGAAGAAGAGGGGACACATGTTGATGAAGAAGAGACATGAAGAAGAGGGGACACATGTTGATGTAGAAGAGACATGAAGAAGAGGGGACACATGTTGATGTAGAAGAGACATGAAGAAGAGGGGACACATGTTGATGTAGAAGAGACATGAAGAAGAGGGGACACATGTTGATGTAGAAGAGACATGAAGAAGAGGGGACACATGTTGATGTAGAAGAGACATGAAGAAGAGGGGACACATGTTGATGTAGAAGAGACATGAAGAAGAGGGGACACATGTTGATGTAGAAGAGACATGAAGAAGAGGGGACACATGTTGATGTAGAAGAGACATGAAGAAGAGGGGACACATGTTGATGTAGAAGAGACATGAAGAAGAGGGGACACATGTTGATGTAGAAGAGACATGAAGAAGAGGGGACACATGTTGATGTAGAAGAGATATGAAGAAGAGGGGACACATGTTGATGTAGAAGAGACATGAAGAAGAGGGGACACATGTTGATGTAGAAGAGACATGAAAGAGGGGATCCTTGGGGGACACCATGTTGATGAAGAAGAGACATGAAGAAGAGGGGACACATGTTGATGTAGAAGAGACATGGAGAAGAGGGGACACGTGTTGATGTAGAAGAGACATGAAGAAGAGGGGACACATGTTGATGTAGAAGAGACATGAAGAAGAGGGGACACATGTTGATGTAGAAGAGACATGAAGAAGAGGGGACACATGTTGATGTAGAAGAGACATGAAGAAGTGCATTTTGCATAATAGGTGACCTTTAAGGTATTGTAGAGGAAACTTCTGTGTAGCTATGCAGTGGGAGTCACCGACTCAGGAAGGAGACACGGTAGGAGCAGTAGCTTTGATGTCAAACACATGATGGTTTATTTGGAGTTAACGGCCGGAGGATTCACATCACAAGTCCAAGAGTCAGAGGTTCTGACTTCACGGTAGAGTTGCCACGTCAATTCTGGAGAGCCTCTCTCTTTCCAGCCCATCTAACTGGTTTCGCAGAGAGTAAACAACATATTTGAGGAGATAGCCTAAACAGTGTGGGAACACTGAGCTACTTGCGTCGGACACTTATGACCTCGAAGATTTCACCTTGTAGTCCACAAATACAGAGAAGGAAGTGTCCCAGTGTACCCACAACACAGACCATCTGTGACCCAGTATTGACCGGTCACAGAATGGGAACAATAACATTATTGGCTAAGCCGCCTGTGTCCTTAAAGAAGGTAAACAGACATCAAGGTTTGTCCTGTATGTCACATCTTGGCGTCTATGACAATTATTTCCATAACAGGTATGATATTTACTCCTTATGTTCTACTGTTGATTCACAAATGACCTATATTAAAAATGGAATAACATGACGGTGAAAATAATTATAGATTATTATAAACAAATGATTCCTATCTGTCACACAGACGCTTTGAAATGAATCATACATTTTTGAGGCAGAAGAGCTTCGGCTAATGTTCGATGACTAAATAAGCAATTCATTTCTAATTAAACTGACCTCATATCTAAGGGGGCGTTTTTGTGTTTGTTAGATCGTAGACTAAAGGAGACAAAATGACATTTAGCATGGATTTAATTCCTCGTTTCCACAGGTTTTAGGAACACATTATCTGCTACCCCAGGTCAGAACAATGACATTTTAAAATATAATGTAATGCAATGTGAGGTCAGTCATTTTTGGATTCGTTAAGTGGACGAAACATTCCCCTTACTCGTCTTCAGTGATTGATGTCGGAGCCAAAAGGCAATTATGTATTTGGTCCGCCGCCTTCATTTGATCAAAGGCTTACTTATTCTTCCATTATGTGTTATCTGATGGAGGAAATGAGAATCCCTGGACCCCGACCAGGCTGAAGCTAAGAAAACAACACACACACACACACGCACACACACACACACACACACGCATGCACATAAACACACACACACACACACACACACACACACACACGCACCTAAACACACACACACCCACTATGACTCATACTATATACTCAAGGTTTTAAACAGGAATGGTCACGACTTGGGTAAAGAGCAGCTGCTGGTGTCTGAGGTGCAAATGTGAAACACACACACACACACACACATATACACACACAGTTGTCGCACAGTCTGTGAGTGTGTGATATTGAAGCCAGCATGGCCTGGATGATGCTGCTGCTGTTTGTGTTTTGGTGTAATTGGCTGTTTCACAGTGCAGTGGCTGGGTAGGCTTCATTATCAGAAACACAAACACACACATGCAGGAGGCCAAAGCAAAAGTCTGTTTATTTGACCTTCAGTAATTGCAGTGAAAATAGATATTCAACGTAACCATTGGATATGGCCCTTTTTTTTCTACGACTGAGTGACTTTTCACACCTGAAGAACAAAGTCTCTAGGTTCGTAAAATAATGTAATATGATGCAGAAGATATAGAAAGCAAACAGCACCACCTGCTGGTGTCTGAAGCTTTGAGCTTGACAGTGTGTGTGTTGAAGGTGTGTGTGGGAGTGTGTGGGCATGAAGATACATTTAGTGGGAGTTTGGTCCAAAGGTCAACAGCTAGGAACATGTGTGTGAGCAACATGAAGAGCCGAGGACCCATTGTTTCAGTGTCGTCTTCAAACACATACAGTACAGTGAGCGTTAAAGTGTTAATGTTGAAGTGCTGCAAGGAGCTTTCAACATATATATCAGTGTGTAGTGTCTCTACTTTAAAGAGTCCTCTCCTGCTGATGTTCAGGTGTATATCAGTATGTAGTCTCTACTTTAAGAGTCCTCTCCTGCTGATGTTCAGGTGTGTATCAGTATGTAGTGTCTCTACTTTAAAGAGTCCTCTCCTGCTGATGTTCAGGTGTGTATCAGTATGTAGTGTCTCTACTTTAAAGAGTCCTCTCCTGCTGATGTTCAGGTGTATATCAGTATGTAGTGTCTCTACTTTAAAGAGTCCTCTCCTGCTGATGTTCAGGTGTATATCAGTATGTAGTGTCTCTACTTTAAAGAGTCCTCTCCTGCTGATGTTCAGGTGTATATCAGTATGTAGTGTCTCTACTTTAAAGAGTCCTCTCCTGCTGATGTTCAGGTGTATATCAGTATGTAGTGTCTCTACTTTAAAGAGTCCTCTCCTGCTGATGTTCAGGTGTATATCAGTATGTAGTGTCTCTACTTTAAAGAGTCCTCTCCTGCTGATGTTCAGGTGTATATCAGTATGTAGTGTCTCTACTTTAAAGAGTCCTCTCCTGCTGATGTTCAGGTGTATATCAGTATGTAGTGTCTCTACTTTAAAGAGTCCTCTCCTGCTCATGTTCAGGTGTATATCAGTATGTAGTGTCTCTACTTTAAAGAGTCCTCTCCTGCTGATGTTCAGGTGTATATCAGTATGTAGTGTCTCTACTTTAAAGAGTCCTCTCCTGCTGATGTTCAGGTGTATATCAGTATGTAGTGTCTCTACTTTAAAGAGTCCTCTCCTGCTGATGTTCAGGTGTATATCAGTATGTAGTGTCTCTACTTTAAAGAGTTCTCTCCTGCTGATGTTCAGGTGTATATCAGTATGTAGTGTCTCTACTTTAAAGAGTCCTCTCCTGCTGATGTTCAGGTGTATATCAGTATGTAGTGTCTCTACTTTAAAGAGTCCTCTCCTGCTGATGTTCAGGTGTATATCAGTATGTAGTGTCTCTACTTTAAAGAGTTCTCTCCTGCTGATGTTCAGGTGTATATCAGTATGTAGTGTCTCTACTTTAAAGAGTCCTCTCCTGCTGATGTTCAGGTGTATATCAGTATGTAGTGTCTCTACTTTAAGAGTCCTCTCCTGCTGATGTTCAGGTGTATATCAGTATGTAGTGTCTCTACTTTAAAGAGTCCTCTCCTGCTGATGTTCCGGTGTATATCAGTATGTAGTGTCTCTACTTTAAAGAGTCCTCTCCTGCTGATGTTCAGGTGTATATCAGTATGTAGTGTCTCTACTTTAAAGAGTCCTCTCCTGCTCATGTTCAGGTGTATATCAGTATGTAGTGTCTCTACTTTAAAGAGTCCTCTCCTGCTGATGTTCAGGTGTATATCAGTATGTAGTGTCTCTACTTTAAAGAGTCCTCTCCTGCTGATGTTCAGGTGTATATCAGTATGTAGTGTCTCTACTTTAAAGAGTCCTCTCCTGCTGATGTTCAGGTGTATATCAGTATGTAGTGTCTCTACTTTAAAGAGTTCTCTCCTGCTGATGTTCAGGTGTATATCAGTATGTAGTGTCTCTACTTTAAAGAGTCCTCTCCTGCTGATGTTCAGGTGTATATCAGTATGTAGTGTCTCTACTTTAAAGAGTCCTCTCCTGCTGATGTTCAGGTGTATATCAGTATGTAGTGTCTCTACTTTAAAGAGTCCTCTCCTGCTCATGTTCAGGTGTATATCAGTATGTAGTGTCTCTACTTTAAAGAGTCCTCTCCTGCTGATGTTCAGGTGTATATCAGTATGTAGTGTCTCTACTTTAAAGAGTCCTCTCCTGCTCATGTTCAGGTGTATATCAGTATGTAGTGTCTCTACTTTAAAGAGTCCTCTCCTGCTGATGTTCAGGTGTATATCAGTATGTAGTGTCTCTACTTTAAAGAGTCCTCTCCTGCTGATGTTCAGGTGTATATCAGTATGTAGTGTCTCTACTTTAAAGAGTCCTCTCCTGCTCATGTTCAGGTGTATATCAGTATGTAGTGTCTCTACTTTAAAGAGTCCTCTCCTGCTGATGTTCAGGTGTATATCAGTATGTAGTGTCTCTACTTTAAAGAGTCATCTCCTGCTCATGTTCAGGTGTATATCAGTATGTAGTGTCTCTACTTTTAAAGAGTCCTCTCCTGCTGATGTTCAGGTGTATATCAGTATGTAGTGTCTCTACTTTAAAGAGTCCTCTCCTGCTGATGTTCAGGTGTATATCAGTATGTAGTGTCTCTCCTTTAAAGAGTCCTCTCCTGCTGATGTTCAGGTGTATATCAGTATGTAGTGTCTCTACTTTAAAGAGTCCTCTCCTGCTGATGTTCAGGTGTATATCAGTATGTAGTGTCTCTACTTTAAAGAGTCCTCTCCTGCTGATATTCAGGTGTATATCAGTATGTAGTGTCTCTACTTTAAAGAGTCCTCTCCTGCTCATGTTCAGGTGTATATCAGTATGTAGTGTCTCTACTTTAAAGAGTCCTCTCCTGCTGATGTTCAGGTGTATATCAGTATGTAGTGTCTCTACTCTAAAGAGTCCTCTCCTGCTGATGTTCAGGTGTATATCAGTATGTAGTATCTCTACTTTAAAGAGTCCTCTCCTGCTGATGTTCAGGTGTATATCAGTATGTAGTGTCTCTACTTTAAAGAGTCCTCTCCTGCTGATGTTCAGGTGTATATCAGTATGTAGTGTCTCTACTTTAAAGAGTCCTCTCCTGCTGATGTTCAGGTGTATATCAGTATGTAGTGTCTCTACTTTAAAGAGTCCTCTCCTGCTGATGTTCAGGTGTATATCAGTATGTAGTGTCTCTCCTTTAAAGAGTCCTCTCCTGCTGATGTTCAGGTGTATATCAGTATGTAGTGTCTCTACTTTAAAGAGTCCTCTCCAGCTGATGTTCAGGTGTAAATCAGTATGTAGTGTCTCTACTTTAAAGAGTCCTCTCCTGCTGATGTTCAGGTGTATATCAGTATGTAGTGTCTCTACTTTAAAGAGTCCTCTCCTGCTGATGTTCAGGTGTATATCAGTATGTAGTGTCTCTACTTTAAAGAGTCCTCTCCTGCTGATGTTCAGGTGTATATCAGTATGTAGTGTCTCTACTTTAAAGAGTTCTCTCCTGCTGATGTTCAGGTGTATATCAGTATGTAGTGTCTCTACTTTAAAGAGTCCTCTCCTGCTGATGTTCAGGTGTATATCAGTAGTGTCTCTACTTTAAAGAGTCCTCTCCTGCTGATGTTCAGGTGTATATCAGTATGTAGTGTCTCTACTTTAAAGAGTCCTCTCCTGCTGATGTTCAGGTGTATATCAGTAGTGTCTCTACTTTAAAGAGTCCTCTCCTGCTGATGTTCAGGTGTATATCAGTATGTAGTGTCTCTACTTTAAAGAGTCCTCTCCTGCTGATGTTCAGGTGTATATCAGTATGTAGTGTCTCTACTTTAAAGAGTCCTCTCCTGCTGATGTTCAGGTGTATATCAGTATGTAGTGTCTCTACTTTAAAGAGTCCTCTCCTGCTGATGTTCAGGTGTATATCAGTATGTAGTGTCTCTACTTTAAAGAGTCCTCTCCTGCTGATGTTCAGGTGTATATCAGTATGTAGTGTCTCTACTTTAAAGAGTCCTCTCCTGCTCATGTTCAGGTGTATATCAGTATGTAGTGTCTCTACTTTAAAGAGTCCTCTCCTGCTGATGTTCAGGTGTATATCAGTATGTAGTGTCTCTACTTTAAATAGTCCTCTCCTGCTGATGTTCAGGTGTATATCAGTATGTAGTGTCTCTACTTTAAAGAGTCCTCTCCTGCTGATGTTCAGGTGTATATCAGTATGTAGTGTCTCTACTTTAAAGAGTCCTCTCCTGCTGATGTTCAGGTGTATATCAGTATGTAGTGTCTCTACTTTAAAGAGTTCTCTCCTGCTGATGTTCAGGTGTATATCAGTATGTAGTGTCTCTACTTTAAAGAGTCCTCTCCTGCTGATGTTCAGGTGTATATCAGTATGTAGTGTCTCTACTTTAAAGAGTCCTCTCCTGCTGATGTTCAGGTGTATATCAGTATGTAGTGTCTCTACTTTAAAGAGTCCTCTCCTGCTCATGTTCAGGTGTATATCAGTATGTAGTGTCTCTACTTGAAAGAGTCCTCTCCTGCTGATGTTCAGGTGTATATCAGTATGTAGTGTCTCTACTTTAAAGAGTCCTCTCCTGCTCATGTTCAGGTGTATATCAGTATGTAGTGTCTCTACTTTAAAGAGTCCTCTCCTGCTGATGTTCAGGTGTATATCAGTATGTAGTGTCTCTACTTTAAAGAGTCCTCTCCTGCTGATGTTCAGGTGTATATCAGTATGTAGTGTCTCTACTTTAAAGAGTCCTCTCCTGCTCATGTTCAGGTGTATATCAGTATGTAGTGTCTCTACTTTAAAGAGTCCTCTCCTGCTGATGTTCAGGTGTATATCAGTATGTAGTGTCTCTACTTTAAAGAGTCCTCTCCTGCTGATGTTCAGGTGTATATCAGTATGTAGTGTCTCTACTTTAAAGAGTCCTCTCCTGCTGATGTTCAGGTGTATATCAGTATGTAGTGTCTCTACATGTCTCCATGCTTTAATGTTCAAAAAGCTCTTTATTGTTCTCATACTGTCTGTGCTGCAGCACCTCTTTTCACCCTCTGTCTGAAACCAGAGCCCAGTATGCTCCGATTGGTTAGCTGGCCGGCTCTCTTGTGATTGGTCAACCGCTCAGAGATGTCCCGCCTCTTAGCCGGGTTGTGAAAATGGCTTGCACCAAAAAAATGCCCTGATCTGTAACTTTACATTTTTTTTTTAACTTAATTTCTTATTTTTTCCAAATCTTATAGTCTGACCTCATACTGTTCCCCCATTACATTTTATTTAAAAATGTGTAACATGTGTGTTTAAGACCATTTATAAACCATTTCAACACAAAGTTACGCTCATGGTTCACAAAGTGGAACTCAGACAATCAACCTCACGGCATAAAGTTCTTTCAAGTACTTTGTTGGTTATATTTCATTGAGATGAGCTTGAACAGACTAATTATATGACCCAGTTCGGCAGTGTCAGAGTGCACAAGTAGGAGTTCATTTCTCTAGTGAGGAAAAGCCGAGGCTCTTTGTTACTTCATGATAAAGGGTCTTTTGTGAGGCACATTCTAGCAGACAAATGAGGGGCAGAAGATCAACAAAAGTTTGTTCGAAAAGACTTCCTATGCAATCTGCCTGTCACAGGGCTATTGTAAAATCTGTAGACCAAATTCAGTCGTACCAGAGGCTTAAAGGTCCCATGTCATGCTTTTCTGGTTATCACCCGTCCCCTTGTTGTTATGTAAACGGTCTGCAGTCACAAACCCTCAAAGTACACCCTGTAGCGAGTAAAACTCTAACACAGAGAAGACCTGTCTGTGCTGCCCCAGAACGCCTCGATGGACATTTCTCATTCTCCATTGTTTGCTTCCTGGGTTCTGTGACGTGTGAACACCCAGATCAACAACAAATGACCGGATTGGCCCAAATGGACCAATCTGCGGAGCACCTCACACACCAGGATCCCTTGGCTAACTAACAGGGAGCTCCATTGACTTGCATAGAGCTCCCTGAACGCTGGTAATAGACGAGTTGGGATGGTGGAGAAATGCTCTCCGCAGACCCATTCTCACAGCGTTAGAAACCTTTTTCTTACTCAATATCAAGCCACACTTATTGTTTTGACTTCGGCTGTGACTCTTTGTGTGTGCTCAGGATGAGTTTAGCTTGTTCTCGCTGTATCGGCGACCCGGAAACCTGTCCGCTCCTCGCAGCAGCGAGCCTCGCAACGAGCCTCAACGTCCCGACCAATCAGAGCACACTGGGCTCACAGGGGGGGGGGGGCAGGAGCTCCAACAAGCCGTTTAGGACAGAGAGTGAATACACAGACTATACAGAGATGCTGTGAGAAACCAATGTGAGTTTGGAACATTGAACAAAGTAAATCTATTCTAGTAGACCTCAACTATGGAATGATGATCAGTAGAAAAGTCTTGATCACAAACAATAGGCTTAAATATGAACATTTACAAAAAAAAGTGTCTTTTACACACATTTCCTCAATTTCCTCTTTATTTAATTTGAATTCTGCTGCATGAATACAGACGTAATAGCCATATTTGGCTTGCTGGGAATTAGTTACAAAGAAAAAGTGCAGACTTTAACCAAAATGACCAATTAAAGTGTCACAAAATTGTCATTATTCTACACTGTTGGCCTCAGAGCCAAATGATCTTGCAAAAGTGATAATTATCATAAATCTGCCCCTGATTGACATTTAGAATATCAAAAGCTTTCGTGATAGCCCTTTAAAACTGGCTATATATGAACATGTGTGTAATTCTATGCATGCATACTACTACTCTGAAGCTCTTACTATAACATTGCAGTCAATTTGCTCCACGGCAGCCATATGAAGGTGATGCATGAGTTCAAATGAGCCTCTTGAAAACACAGTGGCTTAAACGGAGAGATGGTGGTTTGTCATTACTGAAAATAATCTGATGAAGGAGAGAGAGCTGCAGGTGGATGACTCACACTCTCTGAGAGCAGTGTGTTATGGGGATCAATTTGTCTCCACGCGGCTTCTGAAGTACAGAACATCACAGTATTGACAGAAAGAGCATTAGGAGATGGTTTCTGAACAAGCCGCTTTGAAGAAAGACCAAAGGACAGACTCAAAGTGAAAACAAAATCAGGAGGTCGGCTTGTTTTGATGGTTTTTCAGATGAAATAATGGCTTTCAGATACAAAGTAAAGGCGGTAACACCAAACACTTCTACTGGAGTGGTAGCAAATCTAATTATGTGTCGCTGTGGGAGCTCTGCTGCATAATTAAATCCATAACTACTACTTTAGACTGAAGCCGATGAAATATAATAGCTATAAACGTTAAGTAGCCCATTGTGTAAAAGGGCCCATTACACCAATAATGCGACAGCTTCGTTTTAAAGGATCACCTCTTACTGTGCTTTAAACTCTTTTCCATCAATTCTCTCTTACTTCAGGCTCAGCTGGCTCATTTAATGCTGGAAATAGAAAAGTACTTCAATATTTTACCTGCTTTTGACTAATTGAGGATCACTGGAGGGCAGCAGCTGATCCCAGCATCGACATGGGGAAAGAAAGACAGATTTGAAGTGCAAGAGTCTGTTTTTACCCATCTTGTACTTCTATTTTAACGTTTAGTATGAATACAGTACTCTCTTGGACAATGCAACAGACAACATGGTTTATGTTATGGCCACCATTTGTACATTTTTGCAATGTATAATAATAATAAACATAATGTGTTCAACATCTCCCATGGTGTTGCACCACTGGCACAGACTTGTTTCACTTCTACCCATTACGTTTAGTTTTCGATTGAATACCTGCACGTTGTATTGGTAGAGCTGGTAAAGGGACTATTAAGATAACAGATAAGATACAATAAGACTTTATATATCCCGAAGGAAATTGTTGTGCCAGAGTTACAAAGAGTTACTGAGCCCCCACCACCCCAGCTTCTGCCCCAGCATCATTGGCGGATTGGCCATCGGGACGTTCGGGACGAATTCCGAAGGGCCGGTACTGAAGTGGGCCGGTCGGACGATGTGGGCCAGTCGGATAAGTCTAGCCCCCCCCCCTCGTTGACAATTTACCGGTCGGATAAGTCACTAGCACCCCCCCCCCCCCCCCCCCCTTCCCGTTGACAATGTACTAGCGGTAACGGTAATTACTTGCGTTACCGAGGTGGGCCAGTCGAGAGGAGTCCCGGGCTGATTTGTAGTCCCAGTCCGCCCCTGCCCAGCATCCTCCTGTAGGACAATGGGATTGTTATTTAATCATCACTCAATGTTCTATGTACATTTGTGGAGTGATGAGGCCCAAGCCTAGATGCCAAACTTAAATGCTGCTTCTAATAAACATTACAAACGTAAGTTGTCTGACAAAAATCCATTAATGGTCTGACATAATCACAAGGACACAAATTGAGCCTTGTTTATACATTTGGAGAATGGATTTCCCCTTTAAAGCTAGACTGAGTAACTTTTTCTGAACAATGTAACACTGCAGCCTTTATAGAAAGTAATGGGATAATGACAAAACTATCTAGTGCTGTTTAGTATTTCCTGTTAAGCCCCAAGCATGTTTTGCAGGTCTCAGGCTCAAAAATGACATTCCCAGAACAAATGACAATAACTTCCCTTCTAAAAGGGGTCAATTAATAATCTTTTTTCTCAAAGCAAGGATAAACCTGTGAGTTGGATGTAGAGAAGTCAGAATTAATATAGATGTTTTTTATTTTAAAGTAAATTTAGATTGAACATAGTAAAAACATGTAAATTATATGGCCCGTCACATAAACCATTACTTATAGTGAAAACCACCCTTGAATGATGGGTTAGTAGACTAAAAGCTTTAGGAATCCAAACTATAACATATAATAAGTACCCTGTGTCAAGATTGATGCAAAACAAGTTAAATGTGACCTTTTTAGAGAGATTTAGCACAAAAAAACCCACTTCTGGGGTCATTTGGGTGGATTTGACCTATCTCTAGCCCCCCTTGGTCGATTTTACTGATTGCCATCTCTTTTTAACCGCTAGAGCCAATGGAATCGAGGGAAGTTCCACATACACACACACGTTACCAAATAAGGAGTGAGAGTGACGCGTAGCCACAACCGGAAGCTGCGATACACTCTGGTGGCTACTATTAGCTACCATTAGCAGCTAATATGAATTCTCTGATTTTTACATACAAATGGAATTATGGATTATCAATAATTTTTTCAAAGAGACAGACACATTGGATTAACCTATGGATTAACGTTCAGCTGCGTTTTTATCGTTTTAATGCCATTGAACACGACTTTTGATCAGAATAACAGCTAAAGGTTAGCATATCTCCGTGTTTTGCTACCTAAACCTACGTTGTGTGATGTCTGTATTTGCTTCCCCTGTCGCGAGTTCTGATCGCTCAGTGATGATACTTATATTTCTATAATCTGTGGACTCTCAGGATGTTAGCTAAGCTTGTTTGTGCAGATCCGATAACTATACCGATCGATTTATACCTAGAGTTTTGTGCTAAGTGCGTTAGCATGTTTTCACTCAGGGCTCATTTAGACCCTTCTTGTGAGACTTGTTTTATTTCGGTAAACATGGTTCATATCATCAGTTAGCTGAGTTTCGTCCCGTTAGGAGGGTATGACACATTCATAGTTTTTTAAATATTAAGAAGCCCTGAGACACAGTGTCGTGAAAAAACCTGTTAAGACCCCGTTGGCGGTTAAGCAAAGTCAGTGGTTGTTGAAACACTAGATCTAATAAATCAGAGAGGGTCAGCTCATAGAAAGGCCTTCTGTTTGAAATGTTTACTATAAAACTTTACCTACACACATACTCCACTGGTCATTGTGTTAGTCAAACAGAATGATTGTGTTATCAAATATATCAAATTACTATTCAATGTAGTAATTTGTATATTTATGTATTTTTGAGATGATTAAAGCTCAGGTTCCAAAGTTCTATATGTTTTGTTTTCACTTGAGAGCAGCTGAGGAGCAGGTCTCTGTCCTCTGGTGTTAAATGCTGTAATGAGCAGGAAATCCAAAAGGGTCTGACTGTTAAAGTGTTGTACTTGTTCCGTGTGAATACATTAGAGCAGTGATTCTCAAATGGGGGTACGCGGACCCCTGGGGGTACGTTGGGGTACTGCAGGGGGTACGTGAGATTAAAAAAAAAAAAAAAGTTAATTAAAAAAATACCATGCATGATTACAAAAATAATCTTAGTACAATAAGTTAAATAGAAAACACAATTTTATATAAAATATTTCTAGAACCACCAAGGGGGTTCTCATAAACATGTCAAATGTGTGTATTGTATAGTTTTTCACAATCTATCATTTTGTTCATTGGTTTGTTAAATATATATTACTTCAATTGAAAAACTCCTTGGAAAAATCTGTTTTATAAAATGTTATGTTATGTTGTTTTTTTCATGCATGAAGATGAACATATATATATATATATATATATATATATATATATATATATAGTTTGTTGTAATGCATGCATGAAGGAGTAAATAAATCACACACTGAGGGAACATCACTATATTGGAATTATTTGTAGGCTATAGGGTTTTTCGATCAAAAATGTTCGGGGTCGGTCAGGGGGTACTTGGCTGAGAAAATGTTTCAAAGGGGGAACATTACTGAAAATGTTTGAGAAGCACTGCATTAGAGCTCTGAAATACAGTTACAAATGTTCAAAGGTAATTTCATCAACATTCATTTACCCTAAGTTGGGAAGTCAGTATTGTTGTGGCTCAAACAAAATGTGTTCACCTTATGCAATAATACAACATTCATTTAATCTTCATCATGCAAGTACAAATGTAACATTCAAAGAATTAGTTAAACAGTAAACAGTGACATTTTTTATTCCACAGATGCCGTATTTCACTTGCTTGTCTGTTGATTCAAACTATTGCAACATGTTTCCATGTCTTTTTCAGTCTCTGTGTATCAGATACATGTGGGAGCAGCACAGCTGTAACAACAGTTCCAGACAACACTACACATCTAACATGTGAGTCGTGATGAATACTAACCTCAAATGTTCTCAAATAACTCACTATTAAAAATGAAATCTGTTGACGAACATTACAAACAAACTTTAAATACCGTCTAGCTCTGTGGAAGATATAGTTAAATAAAGCAGAAATGGTTTGAAATGAAAAGTATTTATCTTCTTTTTAACTTTAAGTTCATATGAACAGCGACCAAACTCCTTTTTTGAGCAAATGTAATTTATTAAATGGACTATAAGCCGCAGGTGTTTTAATGTTTAATTACCATATGTAAGGGTTCGTGCACAGAGGGGCTTGTCGGGAAAGAGATGGCTGTTTGAGGAAGCTCCCATTTATTAACATTTCAATAAACAAGTTGCATATTTGCATAACGTATTCAAGTGTTACCATGTAGTGCAATAGTAGCTACAGAACATGTGCTGTGTAAACTGTACTGTATCACATAGCGTTTCAGACACACAAACTTTTCAACTTTCAAACTTAAACGGTGCGCTCCCAGCGCACGTACCGGCAGTGATCTCCAGCAGTGGTTTTCAACCAGTGGTACGGGGACCACCAGTGCACTTCCTTTGCACAAACTGTCTCGTTCTCGTAATGTCTGTCTGTCTTGCTCTCGTTCTGTCTCTCGTACCACTCTCGGTTCCACTTTTGCTTTTGCGCGCTACCTGTCTCACTCTTTTCCGGCCTCCAGCTTTTCCTGCTGGAGCCCGCCGCTTAAAGGTGGGGGGCGCGGACCGGTCATAGTGCCCATAGAGTTAAAGGTGGTGGACTGTAACCTGTAAAATCCATAGATTTAGGAGATCCCCTAGTGGCCGTTAGCTGTAAAAATCCATAGATTAGCCGCACCGTTATATAAGCCGCAGGGTCGGAAAATGGGGAAAAAATATAGCTTATAGTCAGAAAATTACGGTAATTTAGCCTAAATTGAGAAGTATTGGATAAGTATGGGAACAGCACAGGTGTTGAAGTCCCATCAGTACCTACTCTATCTAGCATGTGGAAACATCGCCAGCTGAGCCGTTACTCTTTTTTTAGCTGATGTCCAGACACTGTGTGGTTGTGTGAAACAGACAGAGTATGCCAAGTTCAGTTGACCAATAATATTAAGCCAACAGTGAAAACACCCTCTCCGATGCATATAAAAAGCACCCAGTCATCTGTATCCTTCAGAGTCTCTATCCCATCGAACGCTTCAAATAAACTCAACCGACAACCAACCCTTCACCCTGCTCCTGTGACGGAGAGACATCATCATGCTGTTGTTCTTCTTCCTGTTGGGTCTGGCTCTGGGTGCTGTGTCTCCTTCAGATGAGCCTCAAGTGAAGCTTGAGCGTGGCAGCTGTCCTATGTTCTGGTTCTCCTTCAACGACCGCTGCTACAAGTACATCGCCGCATATTTGACCTGGGCTGAAGCAGAGTTCCACTGTGTTTCACAGGGAGGCAACCTGGTGTCTATCCACAGTCAGGCCGAAGAGGATTTTGTCAGATCACTGATCAAGAGCTTTGACCCTACTGAGGGATGGACCTGGAACGGACTCAGTGACGTCCACCACGAAGGAAGATGGATGTGGTCTGATGGGTCTGCAGCCAAGTTATTCTTTTGGAATTCAGGACAGCCAGACAATAAAGGAGGACATCAAAACTGTGTCAACACCAACTATTATCAGAAATGGGACGATTTGGGATGTCATTTTTCTTATCCCTCAGTTTGTGCATCTCGCATAACTTGTCCTTAGCAACTGAGATGTTATATATGTTTGATTGAACCAGGTCACTGTAAAACTGTTACTCTGTTAACATGCTTTGGACCACAATAAAGACATGAATGTACACTTATATGTGTGTGTAAAGAAGTCATTTTACCAACCTTTATTTCCATGCATTTTATATATACACAGGTAATTCGATTAAATACGATCTCAAACTTAAATGAATGAAAACACATAAAAGTGTGTGTTTTCATGTGTGCATAAACATTTTTATTTGTTTCTCTTTGGATTTCAAGAAAATGAACAAGATACAGAAAAAATACATAATTAAAAAGAAATGACAATTATAGTTAATTAAATTAGAATTAATAATTGAACTCAAAATAATAACAAAAACTAATAAAAACAGAGAAAAAATACTATATAAACCAATAAATAAAATGTATTAATAACAACAATCAATATAATATATATATATGTTTAAATATACATCAGGTAAGAATCATATCATACTGTCACCCCTCACCTTTCACCACAACAATAATATTCATGTTAAGGTTAATAATTGTTCCTACATCAAGATCATATAACCAGGCAAAGTATTACTGTAGCAGCCTGTCCTCCTACAAAAAACGACCATTGTTCATGCCCTTATTACGACCCAGAGACACGTTTTAAAGTGTATGTTGTTTCTTACACGACCACTAGGTGCTCGTGTAAGAAACAACATGCTTGATTGCAAACGCAATCCTCCGTCCGAGTCCAATTTTGGAAAGTCTGCCGTGGTTACATTCCATTTCAAAGAACTGTTGACGCTCTGCGTAACCTTGTCGCACTGCCACTCCAACATCCAATCACAGAGCTTGAGGACTAATCACGTGGTTTGTAAAGCAAAGCAGAGGTTGTAGTCCCAAATTATAGCTGAGGATTCTGGGTAGTGTAGTGTCTTCGGAAACTGTAGTGTCTAAACTCCGAAAAAACTATTTGTTTCTCTGAATCGAAGGTTAAAAACACAAAAGCATTGTTCACAATTTAAACCAATCAATATTATGTAATTAACAAGGATAAACTGATGTTTCTTAGTGGATGAGTAATGCTGATATCACTGTGATTATTTGACAGAGGGGAATACTTCCGGTTTTATTATGAATACTTCGAGACCGGAAAAACAGTTTTCACCCCGTGAGGGTTGACGCCAACTTTACATTGACGCTACGTAAAGACGTAGTACACGTTTCTCCTGGCGAGACCTCAAATCATCTTCGTAATATCTATCAAACTGTAGATCCTACACATCTACTGGACGTGGATTCTAAGAGTACAATATACACTTATCGCCAGAAAATCGAATCAAAAAGCGTTTTCATGCCCAAACTATTGCACAATTTAGGATTTTCCAGAGAGGGTTATTTGTGAATAAACGAATAAACGGGAGCATGTTGTTTCTTACACGACCACTAGAGGTGCTACACTTTAAAACGTGACGTAGGTCGTAATAAGCTGCTGAACAATCGACCTATTTGGTCGTTTTTTGTAGGAGGACAGGCTGCGAAAAATGCAAACAAAAGGTCTGAATACAAAACACATTTACATTTGGCTGGCAGAGAACTCACTTCTCCATAGTTTCTCCTTGGTTAACTGGACTTCACATTCACACTGTACATCTGATATCTATATTGAATTGAATACTCCATTCCATGCACACTAATAATATCCTGCTTATATTGTGTATATTGTGTTAACAGAAAATTGGCCCTTCAATAGTGTTTTTATTTGTCAGACAGTTTATAGATTTGTTATCTTCACGGTCATCTGTATATTTTGCCTACTCTCTAATGCTGGTTTATTTCTATTGTGACATGTTTCTATTTTAGAATGTGTTATTTCCACTCTTTTAATTTGTTGTTATATGCAATGCCTTGTTTCCCAAATTGGGATTAATAAAGTACATCTTATTTACACTTAACCAAATGTATTTACATGTAATGCAGCTTTTACTCAGTAGATGGCAGCAGAGCCCAGTATTTATGTTTTAAATATGTTTGTTGAACCCTTATGTTGTGTTCGGGTCTCCCGTGACCCGTTTCAAGTTAAGGCTTCATGATATCCTCCACAACAGCTATATACAAACAACTGATCTTGACAATTTTAACAAAGTCTGAAGGTCTGAAAGTGTATAATTCGGTGTTCGGGTCTGGGAAGACCCAGCAGAATAGTTTTGGGTCACTCGGGGTCAAATTTGGCCCAATCAAGATTCATCTCTGACTTTGGACACCCCTCCCCCTTCATCCACTGTAACAATCATTTAAAACTCTTGTTGGGGAGATTGTATTCTAATATGAGTCTATTATAGTCAGATAACGTAATGATCCACTGTCTTCACTAACATATAGTGAGTGAATTGAATTGCATGTTTTACTTAAATATGTGGTGTAATGTGTTTTGGGGCCGTACAATAACAACAGGATTGTACGGTTATGAATACATAATAAGTTAGTTATGATGTTAAAACAATATTGGATGATAGTCATTATTTTGGAGTGTTTTGGACTGAGATAAATCATGGGTCAAAATTGACCTGCGAACACCATGAACGGTAACAGCTTCCTAACACAGCACAAGGGTTGATCACAGCAAACAACGTCTTAATAATCTTGTCTAATAATCTTTAGCAGCTTTATAGATTTTTGTCAAGTTGTAAAAATGTTCTGTACATGTTTCCGGGAGCTACTGTGAAAGTGTGACTTAACTGCAAACTCTTAGTGAAATAAAGTAAATAGTGGCCAGGTTCAACAACACATACAGTACGTGTCAAGCATTTCTTGGACACGGAAAACAAATAATAATTATAATGAAACTTAAATGTGACGTTTATGAGCTGCTTGGTTTTTGTAACAGTTTTTTTTATTATGCAGTTTACTAGTAACACAACTATTTGTACACAAAGCGTTTCATGATATATGTATATACACGTATATGCTCCTGTAGTGTAAGCATATATTCCTGCTACTGACTGCAGTATTTTTGACTTTTTAAGAACATTTTAATCATCCAGAATTGTTATACAGTAGGGTTCGTTTATATTGTTCATATTTGATATCATATTTTTCATTTTATTTTTAGTTGTTAATTTTCTATTCCACTTTTATTTATTATTATTTTAATGTCTGAACATACTCTCTGTCATTCTGTGTGTGTGTGTGTGTGTGTGTGTGTGTGTGTGGTGTGTGTGTGTGTGTGTGTGTGGGTGTGTGTGTGTGTGTGGGTGTGTGTGTGTATGTGTGTCTCTCTGTCTGTCTGTGTGTGTCTGTGTGTGTGTGTGTGTGTGTGTGTGTGTGTGTGTGTGTGTGTCTGTCTGTCTGTCTGTCTGTCTGTCTGTCTGTCTGTCTGTGTGTGTGTGTGTGTGTGTGTGTGTCTGTCTGTCTGTCTGTCTGTCTGTCTGTCTGTCTGTCTGTCTGTCTGTCTGTGTGTGTGTGTGTGTGTCTCTGTCTGTCTGTGTGTGTGTGTGTGTGTGTGTGTGTGTGTGTGTGTGTGTGTGTGTGTGTGTGTGTGTGTGTATAACCGTTTTTCACATGGGAAGGTAGTGCAACCCCAACTTCCATGTTCTCAACACACGGTGGCAGCAGCGCTCCACTCAGGAATCATGAGTCCTCATCAGTACCACATTTAGCCCACATGAGACCTTTCAGAATAGAAACATGTGCAGCAGGAGATTCAAATTCAAAGGTGTTATTGTCATATATGCACAGCAGCTAAGTGTAGAGGGCAATTCTTCTGACCTGCGCTCCTCCAACAATCAACATACAACACAAAATAAAAAGTAGTGCAACAAGTCTATGTTTGGAGCAAGGCTATGACAATACAAAACAAAGGGGCTCTATTGGCATGACCACATTTTAAACGTATTGCCAAAGCTTTCCGCACAACTCATGATAGCAGAACAAAAAGAAACATGACAGCTCCTTCTCCTGCTCTGATGGAAACTCCTGACTCCTCTGAACACATTAGTGAAGGTTGAGGGGGGGGGCATACATCTTCTGCCTCTTGTGAACCAACATGTGAGGTTTTTATTTACCCACAATCCTTTGATTGAAAACATGACGCCACAGAGCTGCTGGGAGAAGAGATGGGAGGAGGGGCTTGTGTTGCATAATGGCCCCAAAGATATCTGTTTTTTCTGTTATTGTTATCTATCTTTGATGCTGACATTTTGTCTCTGTTTATCGATTAGTTTCTCTCTTCTCTCAAACGTACTATTCCTAATCTCCTGCTGTAATGCTAGTATACTATCACATTTTGTATGATCATGTATTTGTTTCTATATTTAGATCAGGATTATTCTACCTAAATAACTAATGTTGGATCTTAGATAAGACCTACTTTTAAAAGGTAGATAAATGTTACATCAGCTTGTTTACTTTGAAGATAAAGAGGAGACTGCACAGTATTATACTTTGACCAAGTATTCATAAGCATTCAATCAAAATCCCTTCAATTGTCTTCGTCCCCCCCCCTTACTTTGGTGTTCTCGGTCAAATTTGACCGGTCCTGTTTTAACTGCTATTACATTAACACAAAAACCATTAATCATCACCAAATTTCATTTAACACCCTTTCAAACTGTACATATTGTATCAGACTACTGGTACACATGAAACACTGCAGTAAATATACAAAGAACAGACACTGAACATGTATTGCGTGTGCCAGGTGTGATCCATGTGGGGGGAGGGGCACATAAGAGCGGGAAATGTGTCAAATTGTTCTGTGGGTGTGTTTGTGAGTGCCAAGTGTGATTAACATGGGGGGGATTGGGCACATAAGGACACACACACATCTAGTGTGTGTGTGTGTGTGTGTGTGTGTGTGTGTGTGTGTTATCTGATCCG
>NW_022992075.1:21600-44100 GCF_902827175.1 Gymnodraco acuticeps
GTGTGTGTGTGTGTGTGTGTGTGTGTGTGTGTGTGTGTGTGTGTGTGTGTGTGTGGTGTGTGTGTGTGTGTGTGTGTGTGTGTGTTTGATCTGATCCGGATGGTTACTAATTCCTTTTCTTTATGGCAGGAACACCATGGTGTTACAAAGTTGACTAAATCATCCAAAACTCAATGAAAGTGGTGATCAGCCATTGTATATGTTCAAATGTCTACTGTGAAGGATATCATGAAGCCTGAATGCAATCGAATGTAAAACAAAAAAGTTCTGATTGATGAAAGTAGTAAATCGGTCAGGTTTGACCCGAAGACAACAGGAGGGTTAAATTAATGGTCTCTGACATATTTATAATCCTCAAGTACTTTGACCATTTAAGAAAGTGTTATATTGTCGATCTAAAAACTTGTGGGACTATTTCTTTGATGGCTGGTATTTCAGCCCGGGTAATGGTTATTAATATCTCTACATTTCTCTATTCATCATTAAATCTGCATGTTTCCCCCCTTCTCTGTCATGTGCCTGTGTTCTTGTTTCCTCTATCTCCTCTCTAATCTGGGATCATTCCTCCTCTCCTCTCTCCTGGGGGTATCTCGTCCTCTTTCTATCCATCCGGAAACGTTCCCTGGCTGATTCCCAGTACCCTGCAGCTGGTCCCCATTGAGTCTCCCTGGGACTTTAACCCCTCATCTCCTCCTGATCCCCCTTGTTTCTGCTCCCCGCCATTAGCTTACACTATAAAAAGTGAAAAGAGATGTTCTGGAACAATTTACATCGAACAAAAACCCCAATTTCTTAAAGAAAATCGTCCAAAATGTCTTCAGAAACCCCTGAAATGTGTCTTTTTTCCACTTAGATTCTTCTCACTACAACTTCCATTCGTACGTATCGATTATTAGAAGGGGAAACTCCAAATTAGGTAATTAGTTTCAAAGGATCGTCTGTCTGATGTTGCTTTTCCATGAGTGGAATCGCAGCTGGAGTCCATGTTTTCAGAGTGAAGAAGGAGAAGCTAAACTCAGGGGGGGGGGGGGGGGGGCGGTAGAGGTGGAAAGATGCTTCCGATTGAAGAATGTAAGTAATTAACCCCTCTTCCTCTCAAAACAAAATCACTCCTGCAGCATGTGGGGGGCCATTGATCTTGTGTGTGTGTGTGTGTGTGTGTGTGTGTGTGTGTGTGTGTGTGGTGTGGTGTGTGTGTGTGTGTGTGTGGTCTAGCATTACTATACTTGTGGGGACCTAAATCTGTTTACACAGTCACGTGTGGGGACTCGCCTCCTTATGGGGACAAATTGGAGGTCCCCATAAGGGGAATCATTAATTTTAGGGTGAAGACTTGGTTAGGTTTAGGGTTAGGGTTAGGCATGTGTTGGTTATGGTTAAGGTTAGGATAAGTCTCCAGGAAATGCATGTAAGTCAATGTAATGTCCCCTGAAGTGGTTGTGGTGTGTGTGTGTGTGTGTGGTGTTGTGTGTGTGTGTGTGTGTGTGGTGTGTGTGTGTGTGGGGTGGTGTGTGTGTGTGTGTGTGTGTGTGTGTGTGTGTGTGTGTGTGGGTGGGTGGTGTGTGTGTGTGTGTGTGTGTGTAGCCACATATGCATGTTCCTCTACACAAGGCATTGGTCACACACTAACACATCAGTCAGTTATTGTCAGTGGTGTAAGAAGTACTCAGATCTTGTACTTAAGTAAAATAAACAATACTACATTTTAGTTTTGAGTAAGTACTAGTTACAAGCAAAAGTCCTGCATTCAACATTTTACTTAAGTGAAAGTACAATAGTATTAGCATCATAAAATACTTAAAGTACCAAAAGTGAAGCTACTATTAAAGAGAGTTACTGCTATACTACTTTTAATACCTTTAGTAAACTGCCGCTGGATATCTTAACCTACAAATACTTTAACAAGTTTATTTAATGATTGATTTTGACTTAGTTTTAGCTAATCTAAACATAAAGAGTAAGAAAAGTAAGCTGCTAAATAAACGAAGTGGAGTATGATACTGACTAAATGTACTTCAGTTATCAAAGTACTCGTTATGCAGACTGGACCTTTAATACTGTGTATATCAGCAGTATATCTGCATCTGATGTGTATACATGTAGTTGAGTAAAACGTACTTAAATCCAGCGTAGTAGAAGTACAAAGTAGCATGAAATATAAATACTTTGTTAAAGTATCTCGAAACGGGATGGAAGTACAGTACTTGAGTAAATGTACTTCATTGCCTTGGTTGTTAGTCATGTGAAGACCCAGTTAAGAGTAACACCCACCCACACCCACACCCACCCACACCTACACCCACACACACACACACCACACACACACACACACACCACACACACACACAAACAACCACACAACACACCCACACACACACACACACACACACACACACACACACACACACACACACAACAACAGGCTGCAACACCTCCTAATTGGGATGGATGGATTTCATTATGAAGCATCAAGAGGGCGAGAAGAGTGATGGAGGGAGGGGAAAAACACACGATGTGCCACAATAACAAACATGAAACACGTCACACACACACACACACACACACACACTGACAGACATCACACAAGTCCCAGAATGACGTACATATGTTTACAACATGGCCTTTAGTTGCCTCTGAGCGATTTATCTCACTTTCAAATGCTCTTCGGGCCCTCCGGGGTCGACCAATGAGTAACAGTAACTCTTTGAACCCCCCCCCCTCACATCCTCACCCCTCCCTTGTCACCTCGCTAATGGCGCCTCCTCCCCTCGCCACAAATCCTCCCTGTCTTTACGCTGACTCACCACACTAATGACTCGGACAAAGCTGCGAGGACGCTCATCAAAGACTCGTGTGTCTCCATTCGGTCACCATTAAAGTGTTAAGTAGATTACTTGCTCTTTTAAAATAATATTTGTCTCAAGCCCATTTCAGTGGTTATGAATGAAGGGACGTGCGATGCCAAGCCACATGCACAAATGAGAAAACGACAGACAAACACTATGACAATGTTATTTCTGTGCTGGGTAGTGTTAATGGCACATTGATGGCGTTTTGAGTGAGGTCCTTTATTATTTTTTGGGATGAAATAGATCAGTTTTATCCTTGTGGTGGATTACACTTGCCCTTCAAATGCAAACCGTACGCAGGGAAAGAGCAAATAATGTGATTTATTCTGCCGTTCAGTTAGGGACACATGCAGTAAAGCCTTCTTTACAGTCTCAAAGGTCCTTTCTGTTGGGAGAAATGCTAAGAAACCGCCACATACGTCATGTTTTACAGTCATTAAAGTATAGAAAATAGTAGAATTAGCTCACAAAATACACAAAATTCAAATGTTTTCTAACTATAGATTGTAAAATTGCAACAAAACGTGCATGCAATCACCATTTTTTCGGAGTTAAACATAACATGTTATATGCAAATCGTTTTAATTCATATGTCAAGCTATTACAGTATGTGTTGTGGGTCAATGTTTCCACACAGTGCATATAAGGAGCCTATTATTAAACCATACATCACTCATTAATCAAGCAGGCCTTAACAACAGCTACATGATAAAAGCTCATTAACATGCATGTGGTTCAGCCTTTTACTGGATGCATAATAGAGCTACACAATATCCCTATAATAGAATCAGGTGTTACATGCAAGGATTTTGCTTCGGTGCATAATGGTGTATACATAAACAAAGTAAAAGGAATTTAATTGTACAAAAAAATATTTTATAACTTTTCAACAAAAAAACAAAAATCTGAAATATTTGCAAGAAATGTACAAAAATAAGTTCATTAGAATATGACAATTTACTCTGAAAAATAACATACTGTAAACTAGTTTTTGTTTTTCTGATCTACAACCTCCACAAGTACGTTTAGCGACTAGCTGGGGAACATAGCGAACCTTTTAGCGTCTAAAAGCAACTGTTTGTTTGCCTGCAATATTTTAATTACATGATAAAAAGCCATGTTGTTTTTTTACAGCCTCTTCCTGCTGACAACATGTGGCTAAATAATCTCTTAATGAAAGTTAAAAGCATCTCAGTATTAGCCAAATCTCTTCAGGGGACTACATAGTGCATAGTGAAATTTATATTATAAGCTGATTGTCAATTTAAATGT
Organism: Gymnodraco acuticeps; assembly: GCF_902827175.1. Taxonomy (NCBI): domain Eukaryota; kingdom Metazoa; phylum Chordata; class Actinopteri; order Perciformes; family Bathydraconidae; genus Gymnodraco; species Gymnodraco acuticeps. Next base: position 25,722 of record NW_022992075.1, read on the forward strand.
CTTTTCCTATATTTTATAAAAGGGGGAAGTTGTAAAGGAAATAGTTTGTTTATTAGAGTTGTTAATGAAAGTAAATGTCAAAAGACCTCCGCATCCCAAATAAACTAAATCCTTCTCGGTGAGCTGGTAGAAGAAAGGACACAGAGAGCCTTCAGCATTATCTATTGAATGTGTGGTGTAATGATGGGGAGGTAGTACATACTGTAGTAAAGGTTCAATATAGAACGGTGTGTGGTGGCAGGAACAGGAAGTGTGTGTGACGAGTAAGTAGCATAAAGCATAGTTTGGTCATAAGAGCAAAGATTTAGGTCTGTAAACACACACACACACGCACACGCACACACACACACACGCTGGGATTAGACTCACGGCAGTTGGATCCGGCTCAGGCTTGTTTATTGTGAGATGTTGGAGTGTGATAAGTCGGAGTAGGACGTCCTCTGCAGTTTGATACCCTCAGCGCTGGATTAACTCTCTCCTGCCACTTTTATTTTGTAGGGGAAGTTTTAAAAAATGTGCTCCACACTTATACACAAAAGTGATTTGCGTGCTAAAGTTTTAAAGGGGCCCTATTATGCTTTTTGGGGTCTTCCCTTTCCTGAAGTGTGTTATTATGGTGCATGATAATAGTCTGCAAAGGCTAACATCCCAAAGTATTTAGTTCACTTCCGTAACATCACTACGTAACACCCACGCTTCTATTAGCTAGCGCTCCAACACATTGTACAAGATAGGCTAAGGGGCGGGACATCTCTAAGCGGTTCGTTGACCAATCACAACAGAGCTGGCCAGCTAACCAATCAGAGCAGACTGGGCTCTAGTTTCAGACAGAGGGTGAAAAGAAGTGCTGCAGCACAGACAGTATGAGAACAATAAAGAGCTTTTTGAACATTAAAGCATGGAGACATGTAGAGACACTACATACTGATATACACCTGAACATCAGCAGGAGAGGACTCTTTAAAGTAGAGACACTACATACTGATATACACTCTAACATCAGCAGGAGAGGACTCTTTAAAGTAGAGACACTACATACTGATATACACCTGAACATCAGCAGGAGAGGACTCTTTAAAGTAGAGACACTACATACTGATATACACCTGAACATCAGCAGGAGAGAACTCTTTAAAGTAGAGACACTACATACTGATATACACCCTGAACATCAGCAGGAGAGGACTCTTTAAAGTAGAGACACTACATACTGATATACACCTGAACATCAGCAGGAGAGGACTCTTTAAAGTAGAGACACTACATACTGATATACACCTGAACATCAGCAGGAGAGGACTCTTTAAAGTAGAGACACTACATACTGATATACACCTGAACATCAGCAGGAGAGGATACTGATATACACCTGAACATCAGCAGGAGAGGACTCTTTAAAGTAGAGACACTACATACTGATATACACCTGAACATCAGCAGGAGAGGACTCTTTAAAGTAGAGACACTAATACTGATATCACCTGAACATCAGCAGGAGAGGACTCTTTAAAGTAGAGACACTAACTACTGATATTACACCTGAACATCAGCAGGAGAGACTCTTTAAAGTAGAGACACTACATACTGATATACACCTGAACATCAGCAGGAGAGGACTCTTTAAAGTAGAGACACTAATACTGATATACACCTGAACATCAGCAGGAGAGGACTCTTTAAAGTAGAGACACTACATACTGATATACACCTGAACATCAGCAGGAGAGGACTCTTTAAAGTAGAGACACTACATACTGATATACACCTGGAACATCAGCAGGAGAGGACTCTTTAAAGTAGAGACACACATACTGATATACACCTGAACATCAGCAGGAAGAGGACTCTTTAAAGTAGAGACACTACATACTGATATACACCTGAACATCAGCAGGAGAGGACTCTTTAAAGTAGAGACACTACATACTGATATACACCTGAACATCAGCAGGAGAGGACTCTTTAAAGTAGAGACACTACATACTGATATACACCTGAACATCAGCAGGAGAGGACTCTTTAAAGTAGAGACACTACATACTGATATACACCTGAACATCAGCAGGAGGTGAGACTCTTTAAAGTAGAGACACTACATACTGATATACACCTGAACATCAGCAGGAGAGGACTCTTTAAAGTAGAGACACTACATACTGATATACAACCTTAACATCAGCAGGAGAGGACTCTTTAAAGTAGAGACACTACATACTGATATACACCTGAACATCAGCAGGAGAGGACTCTTTAAAGTAGAGACACTACATACTGACATACACCTGAACATCAGCAGGAGAGGAACTCTTTAAAGTAGAGACACTACATACTGATATACACCTGAACATCCAGCAGGAGAGAACTCTTTTTAAAGTAGAGACCCTACATACTGATATACACCTGAACATCAGCAGGAGAGGACTCTTTAAAGTAGAGACACTACATACTGATATACACCTGAACATCAGCAGGAGAGGACTCTTTAAAGTAGAGACACTACATACTGATATACACTGAACATCAGCAGGAGAGGACTCTTTAAGTAGAGACACTACATACTGATATACAGCCTGAACATCAGCAGGAGAGACTCTTTAAAGTAGAGGACACTACATTACTGATATACACCTGAACATCAGCAGGAGAGGACTCTTTAAAGTAGAGACACTACATACTGATATATACACCTGAATCAGCAGGAGAGGACTCTTTAAAGTAGAGACACTACATACTGATATACACCTGAACATCAGCAGGAGAGGACTCTTTAAAGTAGAGACACTACATACTGATATACACCTGAACATCAGCAGGAGAGGACTCTTTAAAGTAGAGGACACTACATACTGATACACACCTGAACATCAGCAGGAGAGGACTCTTTAAAGTAGAGACACTACTACTGATATACACCTGAACATCAGCAGGAGATGAACTCTTTAAAGTAGAGACACTACATACTGATATACACCTGAACATCAGCAGGAGAGGACTCTTTAAAGTAGAGACACTACATACTGATATACACCTGAACATCAGCAGGAGAGGACTCTTTAAAGTAGAGACACTACATACTGATATACACCTGAACATCAGCAGGAGAGGACTCTTTAAAGTAGAGACACTACATACTGATATACACCTGAACATCAGCAGGAGAGGACTCTTTAAAGTAGAGACACTACATACTGATATACACCTGAACATCAGCAGGAGAGGACTCTTTAAAGTAGAGACACTACATACTGATATACACCTGAACATCAGCAGAGAGGACTCTTTAAAGTAGAGACACTACATACTGATATACACCTGAACATCAGCAGGAGAGGACTCTTTAAAGTAGAGACACTACATACTGATATACACCTGAACATCAGCAGGAGAGGACTCTTTAAAGTAGAGACACTACATACTGATATACACCTGAACATCAGCAGGAGAGGACTCTTTAAAGTAGAGACACTACATACTGATATACACCTGAACATCAGCAGGAGAGGACTCTTTAAAGTAGAGACACTACATACTGATATACACCTGAACATCAGCAGGAGAGGACTCTTTAAAGTAGAGACACTACATACTGATATACACCTGAACATCAGCAGGAGAGGACTCTTTAAAGTAGAGACACTACATACTGATATACACCTGAACATCAGCAGGAGAGGACTCTTTAAAGTAGAGACACTACATACTGATATACACCTGAACATCAGCAGGAGAGGACTCTTTAAAGTAGAGACACTACATACTGATATACACCTGAACATCAGCAGGAGAGGACTCTTTAAAGTAGAGACACTACATACTGATACACACCTGAACATCAGCAGGAGAGGACTCTTTAAAGTAGAGACACTACATACTGATATACACCTGAACATCAGCAGGAGAGGACTCTTTAAAGTAGAGACACTACATACTGATATACACCTGAACATCAGCAGGAGAGGACTCTTTAAAGTAGAGACACTACATACTGATATACACCTGAACATCAGCAGGAGAGGACTCTTTAAAGTAGAGACACTACATACTGATATACACCTGAACATCAGCAGGAGAGGACTCTTTAAAGTAGAGACACTACATACTGATATACACCTGAACATCAGCAGGAGAGGACTCTTTAAAGTAGAGACACTACATACTGATATACACCTGAACATCAGCAGGAGAGGTACTCTTTAAAGTAGAGACACTACATACTGATATACACCTGAACATCAGCAGGAGAGGACTCTTTAAAGTAGAGACACTACATACTGATATACACCTGAACATCAGCAGGAGAGGACTCTTTAAAGTAGAGACACTACATACTGATATACACCTGAACATCAGCAGGAGAGGACTCTTTAAAGTAGAGACACTACATACTGATATACACCTGAACATCAGCAGGAGAGGACTCTTTAAAGTAGAGACACTACATACTGATATACACCTGAACATCAGCAGGAGAGGACTCTTTAAAGTAGAGACACTACATACTGATATACACCTGAACATCAGCAGGAGAGGACTCTTTAAAGTAGAGACACTACATACTGATATACACCTGAACATCAGCAGGAGAGGACTCTTTAAAGTAGAGACACTACATACTGATATACACCTGAACATCAGCAGGAGAGGACTCTTTAAAGTAGAGACACTACATACTGATATACACCTGAACATCAGCAGGAGAGGACTCTTTAAAGTAGAGACACTACATACTGATATACACCTGAACATCAGCAGGAGAGGACTCTTTAAAGTAGAGACACTACATACTGATATACACCTGAACATCAGCAGGAGAGGACTCTTTAAAGTAGAGACACTACATACTGATATACACCTGAACATCAGCAGGAGAGGACTCTTTAAAGTAGAGACACTACATACTGATATACACCTGAAACATCAGCAGGAGAGGACTCTTTAAAGTAGAGACACTACATACTGATATACACCTGAACATCAGCAGGAGAGGACTCTTTAAAGTAGAGACACTACATACTGATATACACCTGAACATCAGCAGGAGAGGACTCTTTAAAGTAGAGACACTACATACTGATATACACCTGAACATCAGCAGGAGAGGACTCTTTAAAGTAGAGACACTACATACTGATATACACCTGAACATAAGCAGGAGAGGACTCTTTAAAGTAGAGACACTACATACGGATATACACCTGAACATCAGCAGGAGAGGACTCTTTAAAGTAGAGACACTACATACTGATATACACCTGAACATCAGCAGGAGAGGACTCTTTAAAGTAGAGACACTACATACTGATATACACCTGAACATCAGCAGGAGAGGGACTCTTTAAAGTAGAGACACTACATACTGATATACACCTGAACATCAGCAGGAGAGGACTCTTTAAAGTAGAGACACTACATACTGATATACACCTGAACATCAGCAGGAGAGGACTCTTTAAAGTAGAGACACTACATACTGAAATACACCTGAACATCAGCAGGAGAGGACTCTTTAAAGTAGAGACACTACATACTGATATACACCTGAACGTCAGCAGGAGAGGACTCTTTAAAGTAGAGACACTACATACTGATATACACCTGAACATCAGCAGGAGAGGACTCTTTAAAGTAGAGACACTACATACTGATATGAACCTGAACATCAGCAGGAAGAGAGGACTCTTTAAAGTAGAGACACTACATACTGATATACACCTGAACATCAGCAGGAGAGGACTCTTTAAAGTAGAGACACTACATACTGATATACACCTGAACATCAGCAGGAGAGGACTCTTTAAAGTAGAGACAATACATACTGATATACACCTGAACATCAGCAGGAGAGGACTCTTTAAAGTAGAGACAATACATACTGATATACACCTGAACATCAGCAGGAGAGGACTCTTTAAAGTAGAGACACTACATACTGATATACACCTGAACGTCAGCAGGAGAGGACTCTTTAAAGTAGAGACCCTACATACTGATATACACCTGGACATCAGCAGGAGAGGACTCTTTAAAGTAGAGACACTACATACTGATACACACCTGAACGTCAGCAGGAGAGGACTCTTTAAAAGTAGAGACACTACATACTGATATACACCTGAACATCAGCAGGAGAGGACTCTTTAAAGTAGAGACACTACATACTGATATACACCTGAACATCAGCAGGAGAGGACTCTTTAAAGTAGAGACACTACATACTGATATACACCCTGAACGTCAGCAGGAGAGGACTCTTTAAAGTAGAGACACTACATACTGATATACACCTGAACATCAGCAGGAGAGGACTCTTTAAAGTAGAGACACTACATACTGATATGAACCTGAACATCAGCAGGAGAGGACTCTTTAAAGTAGAGACACTACATACTGATATACACCTGAACATCAGCGGGAGAGGACTCTTTAAAGTAGAGACACTACATACTGATATACACCTGAACATCAGCAGGAGAGGACTCTTTAAAGTAGAGACACTACATACTGATATACATCTGAACATCAGCAGGAGAGGACTCTTTAAAGTAGAGACACTACATACTGATATACACCTGAACATCAGCAGGAGAGGACTCTTTAAAGTAGAGACACTACATACTGATATACACCTGAACATCAGCAAGAGAGGACTCTTTAAAGTAGAGACACTACATACTGATATACACCTGAACATCAGCAGGAGAGGACTCTTTAAAGTAGAGACACTACATACTGATATACACCTGAACATCAGCAGGAGAGGACTCTTTAAAGTAGAGACACTACATACTGATATACACCTGAACATCAGCAGGAGAGGACTCTTTAAAGTAGAGACACTACATACTGATATACACCTGAACATCAGCAGGAGAGGACTCTTTAAAGTAGAGACACTACATACTGATATACACCCGGACATTTGAAAAATAGGGCCAGAAGCTTCATGACAAACATTCAAGTATTTGTTCCCAGTGTAGAGTTCAGTTATTGGATGATTGCCAAAAAGGAATTCCAGGTCATCTGGTTTTACTACATTCTTTCATCACATTGAGACAAACCAGGTCATCTGAAGCGCTGTGCATCAAGATAAGAAAGTTTACTTAACATCTTTTTAATGGGTGGTTATCTTTATAATATATCTGTGGGAGAATCTGTTGTGGGAACAAATAGTTTGGGAGATTTCAGGGGCACTTTTAACACTACAGTTTAATATCAACTAATGACAAACTGAATAGTTAATAATGATGCTGCCATATTTATTATTTAAACCTCTGTTTGGAAATATGGGATATTTAAGTGAAGTATACTGTTATGTTGAAATGTAATGAACTCGGGAAGCAACCGTCGTCAATTAACAGAACATTGTTGTGTATTTCCAAACATGAACATCCAGCTTAGTTGTACTTGTACTTTTTGCCTTTGGCTGCATTGCTCAACAACCAAAATGTGTGTGTGTGTGTGTGTGTGTGTGTGTGTGTGTGTGTGTGTGTGTGTGTGTGTGTGTGTGTGTGTGTGTGTGTGTGTGTGTGTGTGTGTGTGTGTGTGTGGTGTGTGTGTGTGTGTGTGTGTGTGTGTGTGTGTGTGTGTGTGTGTGTGTGTGTGTGTGTGTGTGTGTGTGTGTGTGTGTGTGTGTGTGTGTGTGTGTGTGTGTGTGTGTGTGTGTGTGTGTGTGTGTGTGTGTGTGTGTGTGTAGCCTGGTGCTTGGTGTGTAATAATGATATGATCTGAGCTTGTCTGTACAAATCACAGCCTTAAAGTCTACGCTACGCACACAGACGGTCAATTACAGTGTGTACGTATGCACACACACGCACACACACACACACACAATGGATCTTCCCTTCCTTCATATACATATTAGGCATGGTTTTGACCTATAAATCACTCTACATTGCATTAGATTTATTTAGACCCATGTGATATGATTTTAAGGGAGCACTGAGAAATGTAATTCAATTTAATTTAATTTTAATTGAATTGGCCAGAGGTCTCAAGTTTTAAGGTTGCAACTGAAATACAATCTCTCCCTCATTGTATTCTCTGGCAAATAAACAAATTATTTAATAAATACTTCATTCAAGTTTTTGCATTTGAACAAAAATATAAATTGTTATTTGGAGTCAAACCAGGCTTAAGAGTTCACTGTACATTTGACCAAATAATCAATTAATTAAGATTTAAAGATTGTTATACACTCATACATTTTTTTTGAAGATACCTTTCCGTCAGCAACTCCAACGTTTTAATAGTTTGTCGATACAATTATCCCAAACCAATTTGAATATTTAGCTGCAGAAATGTCTATTTTATCCTTTTGAAAATCAAGTAAATTATTCCAAACTGTAATGCAATATCTTGTTGTTGCATCTCCTAGTGTTCCTAGATAACCCATGCTCTCACAAATGCAAGGGAAACAACATGGGTTTCATGTTTTTCCTCAAACTTGTTTGGTTGTATTACTGTAAAGAAGATCTGAAAGCACTTATATGATTCATGTGGTCTGTGTCGCTGCCAACGATGTCTCTGCAGCAGCGTCTTCTGCTATATTTTCTATTTTAATGAAAGAATCGTCTCGAAATGGCACAGTTATTTTGATGTGTGTGTAATCATGTGAGCTGACCTCATATTTCAACAAATACAAATCTCTTTACTGTAGTATTTGTCAGCTGTGTTTAGTAGGATAAATATGTTACATTGGTAAACAAGGCAGGGAAATGGGAATAGTGTGTGTACACTCAATTATTTGTAGGTCTATTTTTATATAGAATTACAAAGTAGATGTAATAATGCTTGGAATCTTAGGACAGTTACAGTGCAGAGAGGGTCATTGCTGTGTGGTTGAGGAAGAGGAACTGTCTTCATCTCTTCACGCTTTGAAGTAAACCATCTGCTACAGTGGCATTTTCGTTTCGCAAGAAGTAACGTGAGTCGGTGATGAGGTTCAGGTCATTTCCCACCATGGAGGTTCCTTTCCCTTTCTTCTGACCCACAGCTCATCTCTCTCTGATCTCCGTATGCCTTGGCAAAATCCTCAAAGCTTCCCCTGGCACATAGCTGCTATCTCCTCTTGTTCCTGGGATGAAAAGGAAAAAGCTCTCACCCAGGGAGCATCCTGGGAAAGCTCTGGAAATGCCCCTCCTCTCGTTTCTTGTCTTTTGAAGTTCTCACTTCCTGTACACAGCGTACGGCAGGTCGGAGAGGAGATATAAGACAATGTAGAAATGCTGGTCAATGGGCTCTTTCATTCAGGGCATACACATACAGCAATGTTTTTACATCTTGTACCAAAGGATGTTGGAATATTGCAAAATAAGCTCTGTATAAAACACCAATTATTATACTTACCTGTTTTGTTCAGCAGGATAATCTCCACATATTAACACCACTTTATGATTTTCAACGTAAAAGCTAACGTTGGACTATAAAGGACGTACAGCGCGGTCACATGACTTCACGTCACCACCGCTAAGCTAAAGGAGGCTAATGTTGGGCTATAGACTAGGAACTACAGCATGGTCACATGACTTCACGTCACCACCGCTAAGCTAAAGGTGGCTAATGTTGGGCTATAAAGGAACTACAGCACGGTCACATGACTTCACGTCACCACCGCTAAGCTAAAGGTGGCTAATGATGGGCTATAAAGGAACTACAGCACGGTCACATGACTTCACGTCACCACCGCTAAGCTAAAGGCGGCTAATGTTGGGCTATAAAGGAACTACAGCACAGTCACATGACTTCACGTCACCACCGCTAAGCTAAAGGCGGCTAATGTTGGGCTATAAAGGAACTACAGCACAGTCACATGACTTCACGTCACCACCGCTAAGCTAAAGGAGGCTAATGTTGGGCTATAGACTAGGAACTACAGGATGGTCACATGACTTCACGTCACCACCGCTAATCTAAAGGAGGCTAATGTTGGGCTATAGACTAGGAACTACAGCATGGTCACATGACTTCACGTCACCACCGCTAAGCTAAAGGTGGCTAATGTTGGGCTATAAAGGAACTACAGCACGGTCACATGACTTCACGTCACCACCGCTAAGCTAAAGGAGGCTAATGTTGGGCTATAGACTAGGAACTACAGCATGGTCACATGACTTCACGTCACCACCGCTAAGCTAAAGGTGGCTAATGTTGGGCTATAAAGGAACTACAGCACGGTCACATGACTTCACGTCACCACCGCTAAGCTAAAGGAGGCTAATGTTGGGCTATAGACTAGGAACTACAGCATGGTCACATGACTTCACGTCACCACCGCTAAGCTAAAGGTGGCTAATGTTGGGCTATAAAGGAACTACAGCACAGTCACATGACTTCACGTCACCACCGCTAAGCTAAAGGAGGCTAATGTTGGGCTATAGACTAGGAACTACAGCATGGTCACATGACTTCACGTCACCACCGCTAAGCTAAAGGTGGCTAATGTTGGGCTATAAAGGAACTACAGCACGGTCACATGACTTCACGTCACCACCGCTAAGCTAAAGGCGGCTAATGTTGGGCTATAAAGGAACTACAGCACAGTCACATGACTTCACGTCACCACCGCTAAGCTAAAGGTGGCTAATGATGGGCTATAAAGGAACTACAGCACGGTCACATGACTTCACGTCACCACCGCTAAGCTAAAGGAGGCTTATGTTGGGCTGTAAAGGAACTACAGCACGGTCACATGACTTCACGTCACCACCGCTAAGCTAAAGGTGGCTAATGTTGGGCGTGATGATCCCCTTCTAACTACAAACACAAAAAAAAAGTATTGCCTTTGAGACTGGTGTGTAAAAGCTGACTCATTTCCTGGTTTTAGGACTCTACTCTGTCTCTGTGTGGAAGTTTTGTTATGAACCTGTGATGTTTGAGTGTGTGTGTGTATTCCAGCTAATATCAGCTGCAATGTCAGCTTTTTAGGTATTGTGTGTATGAAGGCAATTATTAGTCACAAGTGGATTGACACACACACACACACACACACACACACACACACACACACACACACACACACACATTCAGTCCAAGATATCAGACTCACCTCCTACAGATAGTTGTCAAGGACAGTAGCCAAGGCTAGACAGATATTCTTCTTCCATTCAACATGCACAGCAGTATCAAAGCTGATATAATAGCCTGTATTGTTACACGAAAGCAGCCAGATGCACTGCATGTCTGCATATAATAACTGGACAAGTCAAGACCCCCCCAAGGCTGTTTCCAAAAGCGATAAGATATTGTGTGTACCCGTCACTTTGGATATTTATTTTAAGCAGTCGAGAGTATGTCTTTTAAAACTTGTTTGTACCTAAATGACCACTATGTGTACACACACCAAGCATGGGTTCTTAAACACATATGAGCCTATAAACACTTAGGCACCCCGCTTATCCTGGCATTGTTTACATTGGCTCTGTGAAGATCTGCAGAACCAGCGAGTGCCTACCCTGTGAAGTCATATGGACGTTTAGATTACACACCCCCATGGGCTCACCAACAGCCAATATCACACACAGTTTGAGATTTGGGATTGGACTTCCTCACTCTTTTAGGCTTTTGTGTGTTCGATAAAGCCAGTGGAGAATACAAAAAAGAGGAGGGATTGCTAACCCTTACTCTTTGGGGAGTCCCTTTAGCATATTGGATAAAGTAGTCTTAGATAATCATGTAAGAATCATTGGTAACACTTTATATTAAAGTACACTTATTCACCATCAACTAGTTGTTAATTAACATAATAATAATAATACATGTGTTATATATACATAGTGTCATGTCTCGGAAACTTATCATGAAAGTGTATTCTTTATATTAGTTGTGTCATGTCCCTTTGTTCTGTGCCCTCTGTCTTATTGTGAAATAAGATCTCGTTTCAGAACTCCATGTCCCCGCCCGTGTCTCCTGTGTTCGTGATTGGTTTCCCCGCCCTGATTGTTTCCACCTGTTCCCCTCACCTTGTGTATATATTGTGTTAGTCCCCACCGGTCCAGTGCCAGTTAGTTTCTTATTCATGACCACGTTCAAGCCTGCTCCATGGTCGTATCCCGTTTTATCATGCTCACGATTATTGCATTTAGTTTTTCCTCGGAAGAGTGATTTTGTGTTTCTTGTTTTTGTTACTGTGTAAATTCCAGTAAAGTCTTTATTTTTGAAAACCACCCGAGTCTGAGTCTGAGTTCATGCCTCTGAGTTGACCCCTTGACACATAGCGCTTTTCCTGGTGCTCAAAGCGCTTTACAAGCAAGTAAAGAAGATAAATAACAACATGCATGTTAGAGTCAAACTACTAGCTTGTTTGTTATGAACAAGACTTCACTTAAAATAGGGAACATAATCTGAGTTATAAATACCACATTTCGAGTTATTTTGACACAAATAACACTTTAGTTTCATGTCTTGTTACATAAGAATAGACCATATTTGTTTAGTGTTATTATGGGAGACTATTCTTGTGGTACTGCCGCCTTATTAGGCCCATATTGAGCATATTAAGACCCACTCATACAACAACGTCCTTACTTACAATAAATAAGCACTAATTAGAGGGTTATTAAGAAAAAACTCTGAACTAATGGCTGGGAGAATGATCATGTAGAATAAGGCATTAATAAGAGATTTATAACGACTAATAAAGAGCCAATATACTGATAATATGCATGTTAACGAACAACTAGTTGATGGTGAATATGTGTACCTTAAAATAAAGTGTAAGCAAATCATTTCCACTAAAGCTGGAGGTTTTAATTTACTCACATTGCCTCCCCTTCACCCCTCCTTCTCCCCCAACCCAAAGCCATTGTGGTCGGATGAATATGTGCTTATTACACAACGGCCTGCAACAAGACATATTTGTCTATCATATAATGCCGCGCTAATAACCCATCACACATAGCGTTCCCACATGTGTATTTATCTTAGCCTTAGCCTAGCGTGCACATAAAAACAAACACGCCACTGCGGTCGATCGGGCGGCGCGAGGGAACGGAGAATGAGGCCTCGGGTATGTCCGATATGCTGCGAGTGGTTTGTTTTGAGTTGCAAGATCGGAGCGATGAGGTAGAGCGCTGAAATGAAATGTCTACCAGAGTGACTTGACGGATTCCTTACCGACAGCGTTAGCCAGCATTCTATGGATATGTTCTCCAGATACTATTCATAGAGTGGAGGGTGACTTGTTTCCATCTAACAGTTTTTCATTCAGTGATATAAGAAACAACTGTTTGCAGAACATGCAAGAATAGGGAATTTTTTTTGCAGTGATGCTAAGCTATATGTGGCTAATGGGACATGCATCAGGCTTGGTATCAGTAGCTGAATGAGGCTGAGATATAGCTTCTTTCAACATGTTTCCTGCCATCTTGTGTGCATCCAAACCAAGACATTTTCAATTACTTTCAGTATTTAGAATGATGAAATTCAAAGACCAGAATTTGTTCTTTTGGAGCAAGTGATTGCATCGCCCTTGTTTGTCCTAATCTTATCAAGTGGATATAAATACCTGTGGTATATCGACCACTACACCACAGTCGTTTCCAGTGCCATTCATTGTCAATATCTTATGTATGACGTATACACAGTTATCTGTCTTAATATAATCAAATGTACCTAATATGACATTGATCCATACAGGGCAAATGCTTGATACTTGTGACAGCATTTCTGAATAACGTAATTTAGCGTCTGCATTCTTTCACACACAGTGACGTCACGAGCTACCCACAATGCAACGCGCGCCATATATCTATATAGAAATACGCCATTTTCCTGGAGGTGCTAATATCCTGGAGGTGCTAATATGAACAGCTAGCTAACGTAGCCAGGCAGAGCGCACTAGGTTTTTTTTCTGAATTAACGACCGAAGAAATCGCTGCATGTCTTCGGATCACATCTCTGGACTTGAGGGGTGTGCTCTAGGTCGTTACCAGCGTAAACTAGAGCTGTGTGGGTTGTCCGATTGCCCTTACAGACTGCCTGCAGATGTATGAAAAAACGACCCTCGAAAGTGGCCTTCGGTCGATTTTGGCAGCATCTACGTCTATCTTCTGGAAACACCAGGTGAATACCCCACTTGTCACAATAATATTATCATGCCATTGCATATATGTGGTATTTTAGAGTTGACTATATTGATTAAGGCAATCGACTATGATATTCTGCTTGCACCTCGTGTGAAATGGTGGATACCGGAAGTACGGTGTCGCCCTCGGCCCAAAACCCGTATGTGTGTGAAAGAATCCTCTGAAGGCTGTTCTCATATCCGCTGTCCAATGAAGGCTCTTGTTTATTCCGAAATAGCCTAATCTTCAAAAAAAGTGAAAGAAGTGTTCAGATCCTTTGCCAAGTAAAAGTACTAATAATAAGACACTATTATAATAATCTGTTAAAAATAAAAAGTAACATTTTAATTAAACAAAAGTTAATAAGAATAATCACCAACATCAGTAAACAAAAAGCACCAAATGCAACAAAAGCAAATACTAATCCAAATACATTTGAAATGTCACTACAGTACTTGAGTAAATGTAATAATACATTTAATTTAATGGATAAAAGGGCCTTTCAAGGCTCTCAAGGTCGCTGTACAAGGTACTGTACACAAAACACAAAATCAAAAACAAAATAGCACAAAAACACGACAATATATTGAATAAAAACCGAGGACGTGTCATGGGATCAGGGTGAAGAGATATGTTTTGAGACGTGATTTGAAAATGGAGAGAGAGTAAATGTACTTAGTTACATCCCATCTATGTGCATTTCCAACTCATGGGAGAGCTTTCCCCACGCTTTATCCTTAATCACACTTCCCTGCTGCCTCGGGAATCGAACTGGCAACCTCCCGCTCTCAAACCTCCCTCTCTCTCTGTTCTCCAACATACCATTGCCTCATATTTTCATTTGGTGGGCGATAGTCCACCGACGCTGTGGTTCGAGGATGCTGGAAAACTAACGTATCATTACTGGTCCATTGGGAGAGACTTGAAAAGATTAATGATCCTTTTCAGTCAATATAGGCGAGTTATGGCCGCCGGCGTAGTCGTGGTAATAAGCTACAGTCGAGCGTAGGTGGGAAAACAGTGTGGTTAGTGTTTTGGACGAAGATCCCACGACATAGATGTGCTTGTACTGAATGTGTTGAGTGCATACACATATTAGTAGGATGACTTGTGTGTTTGTGCATGTGGGGAATGTGTGTGTCTATATATGTCACTTTATCTTTGTTCTGATTGTGTGTGTTTTCGCTCCCTGGTTTTGCTCTTACTTCAGACCCCCTGTTTCTGGTCGGATAACGATGTTTCCCACAACTCTCTACAACTTCCCTGAAATGTCATTCATCTTAAACTACTGTAAAGATGTCCTGAATCAAACGTACCATGCACCTTAAGTCGCCCACTAAGGATACAAGACATACACATGTGACAAAACTAACAGATGCTAATTTATTTACATATTTTGTCGTGTTTCTACTTTAAAGAGTCCTCTCCTGCTGATGTTCAGGTGTGTATCAGTATGTAGAGTCTCTACTTTAAAGAGTCCTCTCCTGCTGATGTTCAGGTGTATATCAGTATGTAGTGTCTCTACTTTAAAGAGTCCTCTCCTGCTGATGTTCAGGTGTATATCAGTATGTAGTGTCTCTACTTTAAAGAGTCCTCTCCTGCTGATGTTCAGGTGTATATCAGTATGTAGTGGCTCTACTTTAAAGAGTTCTCTCCTGCTGATGTTCAGGTGTATATCAGTATGTAGTGTCTCTACTTTAAAGAGTCCTCTCCTGCTGATGTTCAGGTGTATATCAGTATGTAGTGTCTCTACTTTAAAGAGTCCTCTCCTGTTGATGTTCAGGTGTATATCAGTATGTAGAGTCTCTACTTTAAAGAGTCCTCTCCTGCTGATGTTCAGGTGTATATCAGTATGTAGTGTCTCTACTTTAAAGAGTCCTCTCCTGCTGATGTTCAGGTGTATATCAGTATGTAGTGTCTCTACTTTAAAGAGTCCTCTCCTGCTGATGTTCAGGTGTATATCAGTATGTAGTGTCTCTACTTTAAAGAGTCCTCTCCTGCTGATGTTCAGGTGCATATCAGTATGTAGTGTCTCTACTTTAAAGAGTCCTCTCCTGCTGATGTTCAGGTGTATATCAGTATGTAGTGTCTCTACTTTAAAGAGTCCTCTCCTGCTGATGTTCAGGTGTATATCAGTATGTAGTGTCTCTACTTTAAAGAGTCCTCTCCTGCTGATGTTCAGGTGTATATCAGTATGTAGTGTCTCTAATTTAAAGAGTCCTCTCATGCTGATGTTCAGGTGTATATCAGTATGTAGTGTCTCTACTTTAAAGAGTCCTCTCCTGCTGATGTTCAGGTGTATATCAGTATGTAGTGTCTCTACTTTAAAGAGTCCTCTCCTGTTGATGTTCAGGTGTATATCAGTATGTAGTGTCTCTACTTTAAAGAGTCCTCTCCTGCTGATGTTCAGGTGTATATCAGTATGTAGTGTCTCTACTTTAAAGAGTCCTCTCCTGCTGATGTTCAGGTGTATATCAGTATGTAGTGTCTCTAATTTAAAGAGTCCTCTCATGCTGATGTTCAGGTGTATATCAGTATGTAGTGTCTCTACTTTAAAGAGTCCTCTCCTGCTGATGTTCAGGTGTATATCAGTATGTAGTGTCTCTAATTTAAAGAGTCCTCTCCTGCTGATGTTCAGGTGTATATCAGTATGTAGTGTCTCTACTTTAAAGAGTCCTCTCCTGCTGATGTTCAGGTGTATATCAGTATGTAGTGTCTCTACTTTAAAGAGTCCTCTCCTGCTGATGTTCAGGTGTATATCAGTATGTAGTGTCTCTACTTTAAAGAGTGCTCTCCTGATGATGTTCAGGTGTATATCAGTATGTAGTGTCTCTACTTTAAAGAGTCCTCTCCTGCTGATGTTCAGGTGTATATCAGTATGTAGTGTCTCTACTTTAAAGAGTCCTCTCCTGCTGATGTTCAGGTGTATATCAGTATGTAGTGTCTCTACTTTAAAGAGTCCTCTCCTGCTGATGTTCAGGTGTATATCAGTATGTAGTGTCTCTACTTTAAAGAGTCCTCTCCTGTTGATGTTCAGGTGTATATCAGTATGTAGTGTCTCTACTTTAAAGAGTCCTCTCCTGCTGATGTTCAGGTGTATATCAGTATGTAGTGTCTCTACTTTAAAGAGTCCTCTCCTGCTGATGTTCAGGTGTATATCAGTATGTAGTGTCTCTACTTTAAAGAGTCCTCTCCTGCTGATGTTCAGGTGTATATCAGTATGTAGTGTCTCTACTTTAAAGAGTCCTCTCCTGCTGATGTTCAGGTGTATATCAGTATGTAATGTCTCTACTTTAAAGAGTCCTCTCCTGCTGATGTTCAGGTGTATATCAGTATGTAGTGTCTCTTCATGTCTCCATGCTTTAATGTTCAAAAAGCTCTTTATTTCTCTCATACTTCCTGTGCTGCAGCACCTCTTTTCACCCTCTGTCTGAAACCAGAGCCCAGTCTGCTCTGATTGATTAGCTGGCTGGCTCTTTTGTGATTGGTCAAGCTCTTAGAGATGTCCCGCCCCTTAGCCTATCACGCAGAAATGTGTTGGAGCGCTAGTGTGAGTAGTGATGTCACTATGTTACGGAAGAAAACAAAAGTCTCTCATCATTAGAGAATAGATTCAACCTATATAAATATTAGAAATGTGTATATCTAGAGTGTAAGTGCGTATTAATACACGATACCACAGGTCAATGCAAACAGTGGCTACAAATATATAATAAGCATTCCTGATGCATTTACTGTAAGATATTAAAGTATCTTTCAAAAGTAAATCCCTCTTTAAAATATTGAATTATGTTAAATTAAGGTAGTATTTCAAAGCTTATGTCAAGCTCTATTACATGCTATACTCCAGGGTAGTTAAATATATGCTGATTCATCTCAATATAGTTTCACAAACTTTTGCAAACTGGGACAAAGTAAAGCTGCGTTTTAAATATATCACCTTATAAAATAGCCACAAAACTAAATGTATTATTACAAATCATATCCACGCTCCTTTCTCCATCTAATTTGCCTGCTTTTAGGCTTTTTATTTAAATTGTCCCAACAGCTCATAAAAATGCGGTGCTTTTTAGCAGCCAGCATGTCCTTGAATGCACCAGCTCGGTGTTGCTACTGCATTAAATGGGACTGTGTGAAAAAGTGAAATGTATTTTACTGTGATTTATGTCAAAGTCTAAATCTCTTATTTTTTAAAAATCTGTCTTGTAATGAATGGAAATCAGAGGCCAAACTAAATACACACTCCTCAGTGGAATCAGTGGGGGGATTTATTCCTAAAAGACATGTTTATGCAAATATAAATAAACAAATTGAAGTGT